>NW_028165171.1:0-39897 GCF_964263955.1 Coregonus lavaretus
TGTGTGTGTGTGTGTGTGTCTCTCTCTCTTTGTGTGTGTGGTGTGTCTCTCTCTCTTTGTGTGTGTGTGTGTCTCTCTCTCTTTGTGTGTGTGTGTGTCTCTCTCTCTTTGTGTGTGTGTGTGTGTCTCTCTCTCTTTGTGTGTGTGTGTGTGTCTCTCTCTGTGTGTGTTTTCTCTTTGTGTTGTGTGTGTGTCTCTCTCTGTGTGTGTCTCTGTGTGTGTGTCTCTCTCTGTGTGTGTGTCTCTGTGTGTGTGTCTCTCTCTGTGTGTGTGTCTCTGTGTGTGTGTCTCTCTCTGTGTGTGTGTCTCTGTGTGTGTGTGTGTGTCTCTGTGTGTGTGTGTGTGTCTCTCTGTGTGTGTGTGTGTCTCTCTGTGTGTGTGTGTGTCTCTCTGTGTGTGTGTGTGTGTCTCTCTGTGTGTGTGTGTTTTTGTCTCTCTCTGTGTGTGTGTGTCTCTCTGTCTCGTGTGTTCTTCTGTCTCTCTCTGTCTCTGTGTGTCTCTCTCTGTCTCTGTGCTTCTCTCTCTGTCTCTGTGCGTCTCTCTCTGTCTCTGTGCGTCTCTCTCTGTCTCTGTGCGTCTCTCTCTGTCTCTGTGCGTCTCTCTCTGTCTCTGTGCGTCTCTCTCTGTCTCTGTGCGTCTCTCTCTGTCTCTGTGCGTCTCTCTCTGTCTCTGTGCGTCTCTCTCTGTCTCTGTGCGTCTCTCTCTGTCTCTGTGCGTCTCTCTCTGTCTCTGTGCGTCTCTCTCTGTCTCTGTGCGTCTCTCTCTGTCTCTGTGCGTCTCTCTCTGTCTCTGTGCGTCTCTCTCTGTCTCTGTGCGTCTCTCTCTGTCTCTGTGCGTCTCTCTCTGTCTCTGTGCGTCTCTCTCTGTCTCTGTGCGTCTCTCTCTGTCTCTGTGCGTCTCTCTCTGTCTCTGTGCGTCTCTCTCTGTCTCTGTGCGTCTCTCTCTGTCTCTGTGCGTCTCTCTCTGTCTCTGTGCGTCTCTCTCTGTCTCTGTGCGTCTCTCTCTGTCTCTGTGTGTGTCTCTCTCTGTCTCTGTGGTGTCTCTCTCTGTCTCTGTGTCTGTCTCCCTCTCCCTGTCTGTGTGTCTGTCTCCCTCTCCCTGTCTGTGTGTCTGTCTCCCTCTCCCTGTCTGTCTGTCTGTCTCCCTCTCACTGTCTGTCTGTCTGTCTCCCTCTTCCCTGTCTGTCTGTCTGTCTGTCTCCCTCTCCCTGTCTGTCTGTCTGCCTCTCCGTGCCTATCTCCCTCTACGTGTCTGTCGGTGCCTGTCTGTCGGTGCCTGTCTGTCGGTGCCTGTCTGTCTGTCTGTGCCTGTCTGTCTGTCTGTGCCTGTCTGTCTGTCTGTGCCTGTCTGTCTGTCTGTGCCTGTCTGTCTGTCTGTGCCTGTCTGTCTGTGCCTGTCTGTCTGTGCCTGTCTGTCTGTCTCACACCTCGTGCAGGGCTTTAGCGTCCTGGAGGTTCTGCATGCTGACTTTGAATCCACATGAGTTGCTGATGCTGGGGCCCTCGATCTGAGAGTTGTCTTTCTTTGGAGCGTTCAAAGCAGCAAACTGGTTCTGGGGACGGAGAATAGGGGAAAGCTTCTTCACATAACATTAAAGAGAGAACAGCGTATCAGGGCAGAGCAAGTAAATGCTAAAAGCCATTTACGGATATTTTTAAATACAGAATAATTCAAATGAGCAAAGCTAAATCTGACATTTGTCTTGGGCCATTTACTTGACTGATGCTGTTCATCAATATTCTGAAACTGTACATTGCTCATCCGGGTATATTGAGGCCAACACAGGTAACTGCCAAAATAATGGAAACACTTGAGTAAATGAGGGATACAAAGTATATTGAAAGCAGGTGCTTCCACATAGATGTGGTTCCTGAGATCATTAAGAAATGAACGTCCCATCATGCTTAGGGTCATGTATAAAAATACTGGGCGGGCCATTATTTTGTTTTACATGGCTATGCCCCATAGGATGACAATGCCCCCATCCACAGGGTACGAATGGTCACTGAATGGTTTGATGCGCATGAAAACAATGTAAACCATATGCCATGGCGGTCTCAGTCACCAGATCTCAACCCAATTGAACACTTATGGGAGATTCTGGAGCGGCGCCTGAGACCACGCTTTCTACCACCATCAATAAAACACCAAATGATGGAATTTCTCGTGGAAGAATGGTGTCACATCCCCCCAATAGAGTTCCAGACACTTATAGAATCTATGCCAAGGTGCATTGAAGCTGTTCTGGGTAGTGGTGGCCCAACACCCTATTAATAACCCTCCCGTTGTCCTAGGGTCAAAATGACCCGCCACTGTGTTGAACCAACTTTATTTAATTTTTATATTTTTTGGATGATTTGTGAGAAGGAGGCAGTGATACTTTCTTTAAAGTCTCACTGCCTCCTTCTCACAAATGATCCCAAAAATATAAAAATTAAATAAAGTTGGTTCAACACAGTGGCGGGTCATTTTGACCCTAGGACAACGGGAGGGTTAAGACACGTTATGCTGGTGTTTCCTTTATTTTGGCAGGCTCTTTGGTGGGAATGACCTAAATGAACAGGAGCTTTGTCCTGACCTTCATCTGTGTGGTCAGTAGCACTCTCCTCAGTCTGTCTGTGTGTTCCCCTCTCCTGTGCTGCAGTCTCTGAGACGTGGACTCTGCGTCTGGGAGAAGACAGAAACCCCTAAATTAGTTAAGGATCGTGGTGGTGTGGTGCGACGCATAATGACATTCCAGAGGACAAAACAACTACATGCAGACGACTTCCTCCTATTAAAACTAATTCAATAAATGACTGACAGATTAACAATTCAGGTACGCTTGATTAGTCAATTATGCAGTCGTTTATGGCAGCCATAACAATTTCCCACTGAGGTAAGAAAGAAAGTTGGAGTAAAAAACAAAGTTAAATCGGATGCTATCCCTAATGTAATTTTCCATGGTCTGAGTTAACGTTGGCGGCCGAGGCAGGATGAAGAGTGACAGCTGCTAATAGCCTGTGGCCGGGTAATAAAGGGGCTTACCTTCAGTCACAAGGGTGCTGCACACAGTCTCCGATTCGCACCTGCCTCTGTGTTGCTTAAGGACTGGGGTGCTGTGGAGCTGGGGGCTGGTACTCCCCCCGTCCCCCCGGGGCTTCATGGAAGGGAAGGGAGAGGGACTGAGGAAGTGCTTCTCCTCTCTCCTCTCTGGGGATGTGCAGAGCCTGGGGGACAGGGGTGACCCTCGATCTGACCCTCTCCTCTCTCCCTCAACTCCGTCTGGTCCTGAGGGGCTGGGCTGCGTGGGCTGCTGCCATGGCGTCAGGTCTGGTGAGTCTGGAGAGATGGATTTACTGTAGTACTCCCCCTCAGGGTCTCTGGTGTTAATGTCCGGTACAGGATTCACTCCTCTGGGACTGTCCTGAGTTTCCACCCCCCCAACAGGTGATACCTGTAGGGACAGATCGTCCCTCCTCTCCCTTTGAGTCCTGATACCTGAGGGCTTCTCAAACTCCTCCTCGTCCTTCAATGCTGGACAATGGAACGGAGTGGGCTGTTCAGTCCTGTCTGTTTGCTGCTTGTCTCTTACCTGTTCCAACCTTCCCCTCTCCAGTTCTCCCATGTCTCTCCTACCCCTCTGCAGATGCTTGTACTGTTTCCTGGCCTCCAGCCATAGCTGGACGCGCTCCCGCCTAGGGGCGCTCCTGCAAGGCAGCAGGATAACCTTCTGGTCCCCAGCTGAGGAGGGACTGAGCTGGGCCTGGTCTCTGGTGTCCTCTGCTCCCAGGGTGTGAGAAGAGCCGGCCAGGGTCATGGCAGAGAAGGCTGTCTTCCAGAACTGTAGCCCCTCCAGGCACAGGTCCCCGTTGAACTCAGCCAGCTCCTTGGCTAACTTGGTCTCCACCATCAACTTACGCCCACCAACCTCCCTGGAGATTTGAAAATTGATATTAATGATTGAATGATTTACAATATCATGCCTCATCACAGCCTCATCAGTCATAGATATCTATTGTGTGTATCATTCAACCCTTAAAATGAAATCACATTTATTTATAAAGCCATTTTCACATTCAGTAGTTGTCATAAAGGGCTTTTAAAGTAATCCCGTGAGTTTAGTGATTTTACCTGGGTTTCCCCGGGGCGTCTGAGGGGTTGCTGCAGAAGGGCTCCTGGAAGGTGGCCTCAGACATCTCCAGGTCCAGGAGTGTGGTGAGGATCTCGTCCCGGCTGGGAGGGGACATGAGGGGCTTGAGAATGTGGGCTCCCCCCCCTGTCCCTCTGAGGAGCTGGCTGATGGCCTTCACCTGGGATAGAGAGCTGAAGGACCGCGGTGAACTACTGGGCGTGGTCGATGTAAAAGCATCATTTCCCTCCAGTAGGTCCCCAGTCTGTGACCCTTCGTTGTCTGCGAATGAAAAGGAGCTCAAAGGCAGCGGTAAGATGGGGTCAAAGGCAGAGAACAGCAGCTCTTTCCTCTCACAGTGAAAGCCCTGGAAGTGGCTGAGGCCGTGGAGTTTGCCCAGAGACGTTCCCCACTCTCTGCTCCTTAGTAACCTCTCAGAGTCCAGAGGTGATTGATGATTGAACACAAATTCACAGTTTTCTGGCATGTCAAAGAGTTCAGGACTCAGAGGTCCGGACAAGCTTTCTTGGAGCTCCTCCCCTGACCCACACAGCCCATCAGGCCTCTTCTCTAAGCTCAGCGCCAAGGCAGGGACCGCCTCCTGGGTGATGTCACTCAGGAACTTTTGAGGCAGGTTCTTGTCGGTCAGAACAAACTGGCTGCCCATGTACAGGCTGGAGAACTCTGCCTGGCTACCGATACCGATGGCGTTGATGTCAAAGTTGTAGTTGTGTGGGAGCTCTGGGGACAGGCTGTCCTCTATGGAGTAACAGCTGTCCAGGCCTGGGTCTGACAGGAACACTGGGCTGTCATCTGACATGGGGGGCTCCTGCTTCACAGGTACCTCCGGCTGAGAGTTCGCCTTCTCCTTCCTGCTTCTGGGTTTCCCGTCCTTGGCAGTTGTAGTTCTTGGGGCCCGGGGTTTCCGTGGGGTGGCTGAGGGAGCTCTCCTGGCTCTTGATGGCTTGGCAGCAGCAGGGTCTGGTGTGGAGCCAGGGGGCTGTGTTGTAGTGGAGAGGCACTGTCTGCCTCTCTGCTGCTTCTTCTGCAGGAGCTTCTTCAGAACAGCCAGGCCAGAGATGTCCTCAGGTAAGGTCTCCCCGTTCCTAAGGCTGGAGTTGGGGGACCCTGCTTTGGGGGCACCCTTTCTGTCCCACACCTGGGTTGGGCATTTAACCTGATGGGATGTGCATTCATCAACAGTAGTGTCTGCCTTCACAGCACAACCCTGCGATTGGTCAGGCTGTGTTTGGACGAGTTCAAGAGCAAAGCTTTGGTTTACCTCCATGATGGAGCTTTCACAGTCCTCAAACTTTGGTTCAATGGACTGGGAGAACTGGGATAGGGATTTAGAGCCAGCGACCACCTGGGAGCCATCAATGATCTGGCTGGTTTTGCTGGCTGGCTGCTGAAAGGGTGGTATGGCCTCTGAGGAGGATTCAGCAAGAGGCAGCTCACCCTCTGGGAAGAGGAGCTGGGAACTGTCACAGTCTCTGCTTCTTACAGGGGGCTGTTCAGGCTCTTCTGCCTGCTTCTTCCTTCGAGGCTTCCTCGTTCTTGTGGTGATGGTAGTAGTACAGACACCACCCACACTAGTCCCATCAACTGTTTCTAGATCTTTCTTTCTCCTCCTTGGCATCCCAATAGTACTTTTCCTTCTCGCTGTGCTCTCCTTTTTGACTTCCTCCGAAAGCTTAAGCAGTCTTCTTGGGCTGGTAGAGGTTACATTTCTAGGTTTAGCAGTCCGGCTGCGGTTCCGCACACCTCGGCCTAAGGACTCTGGGGGGGGTTCCTGACAAACAGAACTGAGACAGGGATCATTTAATGTGTTCATGAACCAATCAGAACTTATGGCTTCCATAAGGGGGTCACTGGGGGACCAACACCGGGGTGGGGTTGAATCAACAGGGCTAAGGGATCTCTCAGATAGATAACCCAACTCCACCATCACGTCAGCGTACTCAGTGATGTGGTCATCGGTCAGTTCACAGTAACATGGCTGGGGGAATGGAAGAGAGGGCAGAGTCATGGCTTTTCTAAGGCCTCTAGTCCTTCTAGGCCTTTCACCCCCCTGCCTAACTTGGACTCTGGGTTTGGGTGGGTTGCTGATTGTTTTCTTAGTGGTGTTGACCTTGGCCTTTCGTTTGGGCTGTTTCTTATTAGCCTTGGGCTCACTGAGGGGGAACTTGACCGCACAAGACTCTGGAACCTTAGGCCAGAAGGTCTTGATGGGGGCCATTTTGGTGTACTCTATCACTCTATCAGGTGTCAGCACCACCCGCTGCTCCTCAGCACTCACCTTGGCCATCTTCACCAACATGTTCTTCTGACCTTTGAACCTGTTGATGATTATGTATTTGATGATGATGGGCGGCTCCCTTGGCTCCTTTCTGGACATCTTCCGTCGTTTCTGGTACTTTAGTTCCTGCGTGCTGAGGACGTAGTTTTCTTTGAAGCAGTCTCGGAGGGCCAGAGGGTGTTTCACGCGAGAGGATACAGAGTGTTCCCCGTCCTCGCTGCTGTCGTAGCTCATCTTGCGTTTGGCCCTCAGGCTGTACTTGCTGCCAGGCAGACCTGAGGCTTTGGTGCAGGTTACTTTAGCAGGGAGCTCAAGCAGTGGGGCCAACCTGCCCTCCACAGACGCCTCATTGGGAATGGCAGGGTCTGGGGCCGGTGCAGGGGACGCAATAGGGGCTGGTAAAGGGGTACGGGCCAGGGCAGGGGATTCTGGCAGTGGTTCTGTGGGTCCAGTCTCCACTACGACTGACTTTGCCACTGTGACTGTCTTCTCCTCGGTGTCCGTGCTCTTTGGACAAGAAGGCGTGATGGATATAAAGGCTGTGCTGACTTGGGTGTCAGAGGCTGGGCTTTCCCCAGCGTACGCCTTAGTCTTCTGGGCTGCAGCAGCCGATGACCTCTTGCCAAGCTTTAGCCTGAACCTGCGTGGCTCTGACTGCTCTAGCTTAGCACAGCCATCGGTCAGCTTGTTACCAACTACCTTCTTAGCTGGCCTGGTAAGGCAGTTGGAGAGAATGACACTGGGGAAGAACTTGTAGTGCGCCTCCTGCTGGGCTACTATGGTCCTCTCAGTCTTGTTCTCCTGATAGTCCTCGTACCTGATCTTCAGCTCACCCATGTCCCCATCCTCGCTGCCCTGGCCCATCTCGCCCTCCAGCGGGGCCAGGAGCTCGTCCTTTTCTATGGGGCAGGGAGTTTGGGTTATATTGTTCCTCAGTATTGGGCTTTTACAGCCTTTCTGACCCAGCTCCAGATCTGTCGTGCTGGGGCAGTTCCTCAGCTCAGAGTAACACAGGGAGAAGCTCCTGTGGTTCTGCAGGATGGACAGACGATTCTTCTCAATATTCTTCATACTGCTGTACTTCTTCCTGCTCTGGGTGATTTTCCCGTTACTGAACGGAAAGACGTCCAGGTCTGACTCATCCAGAGCCATCGTCTTCTTCTCGTAGGTGTACAGAGGCCGAACAACGTCCATTTTGTCCACACAGATCTGAGAGACCTCGGCCTGGTTGGCGATATTGCAGGGGATGGGGTGTTTGAACGGCTGGATGTAAGGTATCTTTTTATTCACCTTGAACCCTGTGGAGCACTCATTACTGTCCTGGCCGAGGGAGAGGAAGTGCTTATTGGCTGGTTCCTCTGTGTCCTGTGAGTGGGCCTGCCTATGTTCAGGGTGTTTGCACTCCAGGAGGACATTGGTGGAGGACGGGGGCTCCAGGGGGACAGTCTCCCCAGGAAAGGGGTTCCTCTTCCCCAGGATCTTGTCTGTGACGGTGAGGGACGAGTGGGTCCTGGAGCCTTTGTCCGTTAATGATGAATCTATGGAGAGCAGATATAACATATCAATACTGTGACAGGAATCAAAGGAAAGCATCAATGACACGATCTTGTAGATGTGTTATATGTAGTTTATTATCATTACGTTCTTATAACTCACCACTGTTCTCGTCCGCAGCACCGTCCAGCTGAGGAATGGACAGGTTGGCGAAGAGAGAGTTGTTCCCGCTCCATTCCATCTCCTCGTCTGAGGATTCCTGGGGCTCGTCACTGAAGCTTTCCTCTGCATCCTTCACACCAGGTCTATAGAGGAAGATAAAAGAGACATTGATTATACAATGAGGCGTCGCTTAAACTATTCACAGTCACGGCTCACTGCAGGTGACCTTCATCTGACTGCCAAACGTCTGCGTTTACCATCATGTGAATTCAGTGACAAGAGGAATCCACCTCAAGAAATAAGCAAGAAAACTGGGGCACAAGATAGATGACATGCATTTTTTCAAAGAATGCTATAAATAGATTTGTTTGTCGTCATTTAATGAGTTAATATTAAACTCATAATTAGTTCATATTGAGCAAAAAGAACAAGAAAATAAAAATCAGTCACCTCCTAGAAGACTGTTCTGGAAGGTCGCTGTCCCATCTCTGTGACATCATCAGACTGAGTTCTTCCTCCTCCTTCTCTAGTTCTGGCCCCTCCTCCTCCTCGTCACTGTTGTAGTGAGCGCTCCCTCCCCCGGGCAGATAATGCTGGGAGTTCTGCCTCATAGGGGCTGCTCTGTACCCATCAGCCTCCAGGCCTGCCAGCAGGTCCACCATGGCATGGTCCTGGCTGCTATCTGCAACATGCACACAGCAAACACAACATGATAAGGGGAAATTACCTCCGGGGTCAATCAGCTCCATACTTGGATGCTTTACTTAGGGGCTGGAGTTATAACTAGGGCCCAGAGCTTTTCCTGGTCAGGTCAAACTCATGGCGCTAGCTATGCTATATAAACAATATGTTCATTAAAAGCAGATTTGTAAAATTAAAATGACATAAGATCAGTAGGATAAGCTGTTCTCCATACCAAATGAACACAGTAATCAGTATAATCAGTGCGGTTTGTTTGCTTACCTAGTATGGGGGAGTGGTTGGATCTCTGGGAGAGGGGCCGGAAGGTCTGACTGCTCTCCAACAGACTCAGAATGGCCTCCTCATCCACAATGGCCTCCCCCTGGTCTTTACCACAGCTCCTTTTAGTGTCTGAGTGGAGGGAAGATTAGTGGGGGGGGGGGGGGGGGGGGGGGGGGGAGTGAGAGAGATGGGGAAGGTTTTCATTACTGACAAACAGAATGGCCGTGTCCCAAATGGCAGCCTATTCCCTACATAGTGCACTACTTTTGACCAGAGCCCTATGGGGCCCTGGTCAAAAGCAGTGTACTATATAGGGAATAGGGTGCCATTTGGGACACATAAACAGGGAGTGGTTCAGCATGAGGCCCAGCCATACTCCATTCTGGCTCTCTGTGTGTGCCAGACGCCTTGCCTCCCTGGCATTTCCACTGTTCCTACAGGAGACTTGGGAGACTGAGCGAGCAGATTAGGCTAATGTAGAGCAACACTGTGTGTCACTTGAAATTCAGTCACAGTAGGAGTGGTAGGGGAGAATTAGGACAAATGTCGATCCACCTTCTCTGGCAGAAAGGGACATTCTAGTGGAGGGTCGATAGGGAGATTTGTTGATCTCACCTGTCTGAGAGGCTCTGTGCACCTCCACCTGGTTAGCTGGTGTACAGTGCAGCACCTCTGGGATCAGGACATCAGGGTGTACAGACAGTTCAGCTGGGAAGGGATCCTGCTCCTCTGCCGCGCCCACCACAGACCCAGACGAAGTCCTATTTAAAAAGAGGCATTTGTTCAAAGGGAGACTGTTGTGGGCATGTAACTGCTAAGGTTATCACCGGAGTCACATACAGGGCTCCTGGGACAGCGCTGCAGCAGTCATGTTTTATTAGCATCCCTTATTGTCTTAATCAGGAGATATGGCTGCAGTGTGTGTGAGGGAGAACGAGAGTGAGAGAAACCGAAAAGAGAGAGACCAGTGTGTGTGTACAGTGTGTGTAGGAGGAGGTATGAATAGAAAGCTGGCAAGTGGCCAGTGGTTCTTTGGGCTTTACCCCAGATGTCTCTTGGCTACAGGCTTTCTGCCTATCAGCCTCCGCCCTCCGCTCTGTTCCGTCCTGTACTCTTGCATTGCTTAGCAACTCACTACTTAGCAACTCAACTAAATATTGAAAAATATGCAAGGTGGAACTCAAAAAGGTAGAACAAGCAATGCAGGAATTAGCCAAAGAACAACATTTTAGGCACTACTTCCTTTCTCTATAAAAAAATAAATCATAATTTCTTACTGTGGGGTGGATGAAGGAGTGCAGATGGGCTCCAGAGACGGGCCTGTGTGTGCATGACTGTCTCACTCTTTGTTAATTAGTCTCGTCACTAATGACTTTTGTGGCTACGGGGGGAGCCCAGCAGGTTTCAGGGGATTCCTTCAGCGATTAACACATTTCAGCTCTGCAGACTCGGCTCTGCTGTTCTTACTACAGTACAGCCTGTCTGAGGTTACAATCAGAGGGACATATGGAGAGAGAGCGAGAGAGAGAAACAGAGAGAGAGACAGAGCGAGCGACAGAAGAAAGAGAGAGAGAGACAGACAGACACAGAGAGAGAGAGCCAGAGACAGAAAGAGATGCACAAGAAAGAGAGAGCGAGACACAAGCGAGACAGAGCGAGAGCGCGCGCGAGACACAGAGCGAGAGCGCGCGCGAGACACAGAGCGAGAGCGAGCGCGAGACACAGAGCGAGAGCGAGCGCGAGACACAGAGCGAGAGCGAGCGCGAGAGCGCACGCGAGACACAGAGCGAGAGCGAGCAAGCGCGCGAGACACAGAGCGAGAGCGAGCAAGCGCGCGAGACACAGAGCGAGAGCGAGCAAGCGCGCGAGACACAGAGCGAGAGCGAGCAAGCGCGCGAGACACAGAGCGAGAGCGAGCAAGCGCGCGAGACACAGAGCGAGAGCGAGCAAGCGCGCGAGACACAGAGCGAGAGCGAGCAAGCGCGCGAGACACAGAGCGAGAGCGAGCAAGCGCGCGAGACACAGAGCGAGAGCGAGCAAGCGCGCGAGACACAGAGCGAGAGCGAGCAAGCGCGCGAGACACAGAGCGAGAGCGCGCGCGAGACAGAGCGAGAGCGAGCGCGAGACAGAGCGAGAGCGAGCGCGAGACAGAGCGAGCGCGAGACAGAGCGAGAGCGAGCGCGAGACAGAGCGAGAGCGAGCGCGAGACAGAGCGAGCGCGAGACAGAGCGAGAGCGAGCGCGAGACACAGAGCGAGAGCGAGCGCGAGACACAGAGCGAGCGCGAGACACAGAGCGAGAGCGAGACAGAGCGAGAGCGAGACACAGAGCGAGAGCGAGACACAGAGCGAGAGCGAGACACAGAGCGAGAGCGAGACACAGAGCGAGAGCGAGACACAGAGCGAGAGCGAGACACAGAGCGAGACACGAGACACAGAGCGAGAGCGCGAGACAGAGCGAGAGCGAGCGCGAGACACAGAGCGAGAGCGAGCGCGAGACACAGAGCGAGAGAGAGCGAGCGCGAGACACAGAGCGAGAGAGAGCGAGCGCGAGACACAGAGCGAGAGAGAGAGCGAGCGCGAGACACAGAGCGAGAGAGAGAGCGAGCGCGAGACACAGAGCGAGAGCGAGACACAGAGCGAGAGAGAGAGCGAGCGCGAGACACAGAGCGAGAGCGAGCGCGAGACACAGAGAGAGATCGAGACACAGAGAGAGATCGAGACACAGAGCGAGATCGAGACACAGAGCGAGAGCGAGACACAGAGCGAGAGCGAGACACGAGACACAGAGCGCGAGACAGAGCGAGAGCGAGACACAGAGCGAGAGCGAGCGCGAGACACAGAGCGAGAGCGAGACAAAGAGCGAGAGAGAGAGCGAGCGCGAGACACAGAGCGAGAGAGAGAGCGAGCGCGAGACACAGAGCGAGAGCGAGAGCGAGCGCGAGACACAGAGCGAGAGAGAGAGCGCGAGACACAGAGCGAGAGCGAGCGCGATACACAGAGAGAGCGAGAGCGAGCGCGAGACACAGAGAGAGAGCGAGCGCGAGACACAGAGAGAGAGCGAGCGCGAGACACAGAGCGAGAGAGAGAGCGAGCGCGAGACACAGAGAGAGCGAGAGCGAGCGCGAGACACAGAGAGAGAGCGAGCGCGAGACACAGAGAGAGAGCGAGCGCGAGACACAGAGCGAGAGCGAGCGCGAGACACAGAGCGAGAGCGAGCGCGAGACAGAGCGAGAGCGCGAGACAGAGCGAGAGCGCGAGAGAGCGAGAGCGCGAGACAGAGCGAGAGCGCGAGACAGAGCGAGAGCGCGAGACAGAGCGAGAGCGCGAGACAGAGCGAGAGCGCGAGACAGAGCGAGAGCGCGAGACAGAGCGAGAGCGAGAGACAGAGAGCGAGACAGAGCGAGAGCGCGAGACACCGAGCGAGAGCGCGAGACACCGAGCGAGAGCGCGAGACACCGAGCGAGAGCGAGCGCGAGACACAGAGAGAGAGCGAGCGCGAGACACAGAGCGAGAGCGAGCGCGAGACACAGAGCGAGAGCGAGCGCGAGACAGAGCGAGAGCGCGAGACAGAGCGAGAGCGCGAGAGAGCGAGAGCGCGAGACAGAGCGAGAGCGCGAGACAGAGCGAGAGCGCGAGACAGAGCGAGAGCGCGAGACAGAGCGAGAGCGCGAGACAGAGCGAGAGCGAGAGACAGAGAGCGAGACAGAGCGAGAGCGCGAGACACCGAGCGAGAGCGCGAGACACCGAGCGAGAGCGCGAGACACCGAGCGAGAGCGCGAGACACCGAGCGAGAGCGCGAGACACCGAGCGAGAGCGCGAGACACCGAGCGAGAGACACAGAGCGAGAGCGCGAGACACCGAGACAGAGCGCGAGACAGAGCGAGACAGAGCGCGAGACACAGAGCGAGAGCACGAGACACAGAGCGAGAGCGCGAGACACAGAGCAAGACAGAGCGAGAGCGCGAGACACAGAGCAAGAGAGAGACAGAGAGAGACAGCGCGAGACAGAGCGAGAGAGCGAGACAGAGAGAGAGAGCGAGACAGAGAGAGAGAGCGAGACAGAGAGAGAGAGCGCGAGACAGAGCGAGAGAGCGAGACAGAGAGAGAGAGCGCGAGACAGAGCGAGAGAGAGACAGAGAGAGACAGCGCGAGACAGAGCGAGAGAGTGAGACAGAGAGAGAGAGCGAGAGAGCGAGACAGAGAGAGAGCGAGACAGAGAGAGAGAGCGAGACAGAGAGAGAGCGCGACAGAGAGAGAGCGAGACAGAGAGCGAGTGAGACAGAGCGAGAGAGCGAGACAGAGAGCGAGACAGAACGTGTATATGTGAAAGAGCGCCAGTCAGCCAGTGAGATTTGTGAGCTGGGTGTGTGTGTGGCACAGTTCTACCAAGCCAAAGCTCTGTTAGGTGAGAGGAGACGGGTCCCTTACTGGTCTGGCCCTGCCTTTGATAGAGCTGTTTCATTTTCCTCCCCTGCACTCTTCCCATTGGCAACAACTTAGCTTATCTGGGCCTGATGTAACAGCACACACCGGACTACCTACACTTTTATTTATAACAGGAAATTCTTTCTGCTCAGAAAGACGGGGGAGCAGGAAGCAGAGAGAGGGATATACTAGACAGCACTGTAACCCCATCAACACCCTCCCTCCTCGCTCCCTGCTCCTCTCTGGCCGTTAAGATGAACCAGGAAGAGACATGCGGTCACCATCTCACACAGTAGACAACCAAAAAAGGCATGGCGAAAATAAGTAGCCGTTTTAACATAAAGAATGAATGACCAGATGTAAATTCTCTCCAAATGCAATTAATGTGGCGGTAGACATCATCTTGCTAACGAGATTGGAAGCAGCATATGTTTACTCTCAAAGACCAGCCCTGCTGCCCCCATTCTAAACTCTCTAAACCAAGCACAGCCATCTACTCACGCTATGTGGAGCAACTGTCTGTCCAACGATGACTTATAGTTAAGTTGCCCTAAAGACTGGGAAAATGGTAAGCCTACGTTCTAAAAAACGGCAAGATTGAGGGTGAAAGTTGTTACTTACACATCAAATTCATTTTCCTTCAGGATCTCCTTGAATTTCTTCATGAAGATTCTCTCGCTCTCCGTCAAGGCAACAAACCTGCGATCTGGAGGAACATGAAACGTAGGCAGCGGTTTAATTATAACACTTTGATGTATGTCTGATGCACATGGGACAGCAGTCAGACTCTAGAGATATGAATGACTCCTGACAGAGACAATACTAAATTATTTATTACCTCCGCTCACCTTGAGCATATTCCAACAAGCAGACGATGGCACATATTACGGCAGACCTATATACACTCAGTGACCAGTTTATTAGGTATTAGAATTTGGCAGTACGTCCAACCGGCCTCAACCGTAGACCATGTGTAACCACGCCAGCCCAGGACCTCCACATCCGGCTTCTTCACTTGCTGGATCGTCTGAGACTAGCCACCCGGACAGCGGATGAAACTGTGGGTTTGCACAACTGAAGAATTTCTGCACAAACTGTCAGAAACCGTCTCAGGGAAGCTCATCTGCGTGCTCGTCATCCTCACCAGGGTCTTGACCTGACTGCAGTTCAGAGTCGTAACCGACTTCAGTTGGCAAATACTCACCTTCAATGGCCACTGGAAAAGTGTGCTCTTCACGGATGAATTCCAGTTTCAACTGTACCGGACAGATGGCATCGTCGCACTCGGTATGGCATCGTGTTGGCGAGCGGTTTGCTGATGTCAACGTTGTGAACAGAGTGCCCCATGGTGGCGGTGGGGTTATGGTATGGGCTGGCATAAGCTACGGACAACGAACAAAATTGCATTTTATCGAAGGAAATTTGAATGCACAGAGAAACCGTGACGAGATCCTGAGGCCCATTGTTGAGGCATTCATCCGCCGCCATCACCTCATGTTTCAGCATGATATAATGCATGGCCCCATGTCACAAGGATCTGTACACAATTCCTGGAAGCTGAAAATATCTCAGTTCTTCCACGGCCTGCATACTCACCAGATATGTCACCCATTGAGCACGTTTGGGATGCTCTGGATCGAGGTGTATGACAGCCTGTTCCAGTTCCCGCCAATATCCAGCAACTACGCACAGCCATTGAAGAGGAGTGATACAACACTCCACAGGCCACAATCAACAGCCGAATCAACTCCATGCGAAGGAGATGTGTCACGCTGCATGAGGCAATTGGTGGTCACACCAGATACTGACTGTTTCTGATCCACACCCCTATTTTTTCTTTTTAAGGAATCTGTGACCAACAGATGCATATCTGTATTCCCAGTCATGTGAAATCCATAGATTAGGGCCTAATTAATTTATTTCAATTGACTGATTTCCTTATATGAACTGTAACACAGTAAAATCTTTGAAATTGCTGCATGTTGCATTTATATTTTTGTTCAGTGTAGTACTGGGTCGGACCCCCCTTTGCCTCGAAAACAGCCTGAATTATTCGGGGCATGGAAACGTTGCTCAATTGGTATCAGGGACCTAACGTGTGCCCGGAAAGATTGTGCCCCACACCATTACACCACCGCCACCAGCCTGTTCCGTTGACACCAGGCAGGATGGGGCCATGGACTCATGCAGTTTATGCCAAATCCTGACTCAGCCATTAGCATGACGTAACATGAATAGGGATTCGTCAGACCAGGCAATGTTTTTCCACTCCTTAATTGTCCAGTGTTGGTGATCGCATGCCCACTGGAACCGCTTCTTCTTGTTTTAGCCATTTTTGTGAACGGGGTCATGAACGTGTACCTAATAAACTGGCCACTGAGAGTATATTTAGTCAATAAGCATGTAGACCTGCTAGAAGTTTGACTGTGGTGTTGACTGTAATGGAGGATTGGGCTTTGAGGAGGTATAGATCGGTCATTCACTCACCCTGTGACTGTGGGGTCTCGATCTGAGACGACTGGTTCACTCACCCTGTGACTGTGGGGTCTCGGTCTGAGATGACTGGTTCTTCTCTCGTCGTCTCTGCTTCTCGTCCTCCCAGATGACTTGCAGGCCAGGGTTCCTGCCAATCTGATCTACACACACACACACACACAGTGTCTTAGCACAGATCACGCCACATAAACCTCCGCAATTCCCACTCTATCCTTCTATCTACCGTCAGTTGAATAAAGGCCTTTGTTAAAAAGAGAACATTGACACACACATAGTAATGTGGCGATTATAGAATTTCTGGTAACGATTAATTGTCATTCAAATGGCCACGATCGATCGATCTATCTATCTATCTATATACACATATATATACATTTGTGTGTGTGTATGTATATATATACACACACACACGTATATATACACACACATATATACACATATGTGTATATATATATATATATATATATATATATATATATGTGTATATATATATATATATATATATATATATATATGTGTATATATATATATATATATATATATATATATATGTGTATATATATATATATATATATATATATATATATATATATACACACACACACACACACACACACACACACACACACACAGTGAGGGAAAAAAGTATTTGATCCCCTGCTGATTTTGATCTGCCCACTGACAATGACATGATCAGTCTATAATTTTAATGGTAGGTTTATTTGAACAATGAGAGACAGAATAACAACAACAAAATCCAGAAAAACACATGTCAAAAATGTTATAAATTGATTTGCATTTTAAATGAGGGAAATAAGTATTTGACCCTTCTGCAAATCATGACTTAGTACTTGGTGGCAAAACCCAAACGTACAAAATTAGCAGGGGATCAAATACTTTTTTCCCCTCACTGTGTGTGTGTGTATATATATATATATATTTTACATTTTAGAATAATAGTGAAGACATCAAAACTATGAAATAACACATATGGAATCATGTAGTATATATACACACAGTACCAGACAAAAGTTTGGATACACCTACTCATACAAGGGTTTTTCTTTATTTTTACATTGTAGAATAATAGTGAAGATATCAAAACTATGAAATAACATAGGGAATCATGTAGTAACCCTAAAAAACTCTAATGAACTTATCCTCTGCAGCACTGATTACTCTGGGTCTTCCATTCCTGTGGCTGTCCTCATGAGAGCCAGTTTCATCATAGTGCTTGATGGGTTTTGTGACTGCACTTGAATAAACTCTCAAAGTTCTTGAAAATGTTCCTTATTGACTGACCTTCTTGTCTTAAAGTAATGATGTACTGTCGTTTCTCTTTGCTTATTTGAGCTGTTCTTGCCATAATATGGACTTGGTCTTTTACCAAATAGGGCTATGTTCTGTATACCCCCCTACCTTGTCACAACACAACTGATTGACAAACCATTCCACAAATTAACTTTTAAGAAGGCACACCTGTTAATTTGAATGCATTCCAGGTGATTACCTCATGAAGCTGGTTGAGAGAATGCCAAGAGTGTGCAAAGCTGTCATCAAGGCAAAGGGTGGCTATTTGAAGAATCTCAAATATAATATATATATTTTGATTTGTTTAACACTTGTTTGGTTACTACATGATTCCATATGTGTTATTTCATAGTTTTGATGTCTTCACTATTATTCTAAAATGTAAAAAATAGTAAAAATAAAGAAAAACCATTGAATGAGTAGGTGTTTCCAAACTTTTGACTGGTAGTGTATATAAACTCAGCAAAAAAATAAACGTCCCTTTTTCAGGACCCTGTGTTTCAAAGATAATTCGTAAGAATCCAAATAACTTCACAGATCTTCATTGTAAAGGGTTTAAACACTGTTTCCCATAATTGTTCAATGAACCATAAACAATTAATGAACATGCACCTGTGGAACGGTCGTTAAGACACTAACAGCTTAAAGATGGTAGGCAATTAAGGTCACAGTTATGAAAACTTAGGACACTAAAAGAGGCCTTTCTACTGACTGAAAAACACCAAAAGAAAGATGCCCAGGGTCCCTGCTCATCTGCGTGAACGTGCCTTAGGCATGCTGCAAGGAGGCATGAGGACTGCAGATGTTGCCAGGGCAATAAATTGCAATGTCCGTACTGTCAGACGCCTAAGACAGCGCTACAGGGAGACAGGACGGATAGCTGATCTTCCTTGCAGTGGCAGACCACGTGTAACAACACCTGCACAGGATCGGTACATCCGAACATCACACCTTCGGGACAGGTACAGGATCGCAACAACAACTGCCCGAGTTACACCAGGAACGCACAATCCCTCCATCAGTGCTCAGACTGTCCGCAATAGGCTGACAGAGGATGGACTGAGGGCTTGTAGGCCTGTTGTAAGGCAGGTCCTCACCAGACATCACTGGCAACAACATCGCCTATGGGCACAAACCCACCGTCGCTGGACAAGACAGGACTGGCAAAAAGTGCTCTTCACTGACAAGTCGCGGTTTTGTCTCACCAGGGGTGATGGTCGGATTCGCGTTTATTGTCGAAGGAATGAGCGTTACGCCGAGGCCTGTTCTCTGGAGTGATTTGGAGTTGGAGGGTCCGTCATGGTCTGGGGCGGTGTGTCACAGCATCATCGGAGTGAGCTTTTTGTCATTGCAGGCAACTCAACGCTGTGAGTTACAGGGAAGACATTCTCCTCCCTCATGTGGTACCCTTCATGCAGGCTCATCCTGACATGACCCTCCAGCGTGACAATGCCACCAGCCATACTGCTCGTTCTGTGCGTGATTTCCTGCAAGACAGGAATGTCAGTGTTCTGCCATGGTCAGCGAAGAGACCAGATCTCAATCCCATTGAGCACGTCTGGGACCTGTTGGATCGGAGGGTGAGGGCTAGGGCCATTCCCCCCAGAAATGTCCGGGAACTTGCAGGTGCCTTGGTGGAAGTGTGGGGTAACATCTCACAGCAAGAACTGGCAAATCTGGTGCAGTCCATGAGGAGGAGATGCACTGCAGTACTTAATGCAGCTGGTGGCCACACCAGATACTGACTGTTACTTTTGATTTTGACCCCCCCCCCCTTTGTTCAGGGACACATTTTTAAATTTCTGTTAGTCACATGTCTGTGGAACTTGTTCAGTTTATGTCTCAGTTGTTGAATCTTGTTATGTTCATACAAATATTTACACGTTAGGTTTGCTCAAAATAAACGCAGTTGACAGTGAGAGGACATTTCTCTTTCTGCTGAGTCTATAGATTTTGAGCTTGTCATGCATCATAATGCATCTTAGAAAATGATCTACAACATATGAATACAACACAGGTTTGGAGACAACCCTGTTTAAAAAAAAAACGAATGGTTTTGACTGCTTAGAACTTTTGGAAATAAAGCTTCTTTAGACCGTGCCGTTCTGCTCGTAAAGTGATTACCAACTTTACCCACTTGATGTAAAAATGAAAAACTGTTTGGGTAAATTATATCTACTTTAATATAAAGTGAATATACCCCTTCTCCTAAAATACATGTATTAAGACAATACATTTTTGAGTTGATGGTTATTGTCCATAATTGTCAGTTACACGATTATACAATAATTGTGCCAGCCCTACTCACACAAAGCAAAGTTTAAGATCAAGAGCCAACCACTCAGAACTGGGCACAAACTCAAAATCATAGAATCATTCTTCAACCATTTCCTTTTCAACTGAGAGTTTGTATATCCGTTTTTGGGGCAGATGGGAAATCTACGTGCCAAGACCACATATGCGGACTGCCCTGGTGTGCCCCCCCTTTCTACCTTTTACAGATAATTGTGTGTGTGTGTGTCCGTTGCAAACACTCCATATTCTGAGCACAGCTCATCTAAAACACATCCAAAAATGCAATCACTTTGTTTCTTCTGTTCCTAGTATGTATCAGCAATAGCAGGAACTCTGTAAAAAGAGTTCATTCTGAATTGAGAAATTGGAACACATTCCAGCAATGAATGAACATTCATACATGGCTCTGCATGTTCTAAACACTGTGTTCTCTTTTGCTTGAAGTTCTCAGTTCAATCTGCTCTTCCACCCTACATCCTTCTGTTTCTAATTCTCTCTCCCTCTCTCCAGACAGAAGGCAGACAGATAGGGTGAGTGGACAGTGTTTGTTTTGGGCCGGATGGTCACTGATCTCATGCTCCAATGTGCTGAAGAGCCGGAGCCTGGCAGTGGGGTGAGAGACAGACACCGTTTGATCTGGAGAAGGCCTCTGTCTCTCATCTGTGTCACATAGGCTGCGTCCCAAATGGCACCCTATTGCCTTTATAGGGCTCCTTTAGGGCTCTAGTCAAAAGTAGTGCACTATAGGGAATAGGGTGCCATTTGAGATGCAACCACTGCTGTCGAAAAGCCACCATCACTCATCTGTGTTACATAGTCAGAGCAGGAGTGAGTCAGTAGCCATCCCCTCCCTCAGGCTCTCCTTGTGTGCCGACCGTGTCTGCCTGACTGGCTGACTGATCTATGACAAGAAAAAGGTGTTCAAGTTTGTTGTCCTTACTCTCTATCTCCAGACGGTTGAGGATGTCTGCAGCCACAGCATCTGCCTCCAGCTCACACGTACTCTGTTTCTCCACATCCTCCAGGACTAGAGAACTACATCACACAGAGAGCGAGGAGGGGGATAGAGCGAGAGAGAGCGAGAGATCAAATCAACCTTATACAGAAAAAACTAAAAAAGAAACCACAGTTATCATGTACAAACAAGCGATAAAAACCTAACACCGTAGAGGCCCACAACATGTGAAAGGAGCCTGTCTGTGCAGGTGTGGCTCACCAGGGTATGGCATCCTCCTGCCAGCGGACAAACGTGGCTCCTAGGGTACTGTCACTCAGTTTGGAGGTACAGGGGCTCTTCAAGGGGCTGGTGCTGGGTCTGCTGCTGAAGCCCTGGTGATCTGGGGGAGACCCCTCTGTTACATAGACACACACATGAATGTGAGTCATTAGTTGGAAGCCTATCTGAGATTGTATTGCTGAAACAGTCCACAAACATTGTGCCTTCAACATACAGCAAAACTAAAAAAGCATACCAGCTCAGTATTTCAAATTGATTTGGATCTACACAGCTTTTTACACAGGGTTTTCAAAATGTTGTCATCGTCTTCACTTGATCCCAGATTACCAACTCACTTTCAAATTGGAGCAATACTAAAAAGAATGTAAACAGTTGTACATTGTCACAGCGCTTTGGTCTCTTTGTACTTTTTGGTTCTTTGCAAACCCTTTTCCATTGATTGCTTGAAATCCAGAGGTGGATTTAACATTCAAGCCCTCTCTTTGTCTGGGGAGAGTGTTGCGTGAACATTGTTAAGAACCTATTAATCTGCCTGGTGGTGTGATGCTGGGTTCGGCCTCCCCTGGCCCAGGAGAGACTCGCTCAGGCATGAAGAGCACTGCAGAGCGGAGATACCTGTCCCATCTCGGCTCAGTACGGCCCGGGATTAGCGATTACTAAACCCTAGTCAAGATCAAATAGATCAGGCAGGAAAGAAAAGGTGTGAAGGAGTGTGAAGCCAAGGCCAAGTTCAACCCTCAGATCTGAGGGAAAGCTCCCCTGATCCTCCACTCCCACTGAGATACCTCCCCTGTTCTACCACTATCTTCCTCCCACTGAGTTCACTTCCTGGGATGAAGGGAGGGAGGAGGAAGGGAGTCCATGTCTGACCGCCCCCCGGCCTCAACCGTCAGATTACAGTTTCGACTTTATCATTCTCACTAGGAGATAAATGTCCCAGCTTGGCTTGTTGCTGCGGTTTTGTTTTGGTTGGCAGAGGTGAGGCGGGAGGTCATATTAATAATAAACAGCTGTGTAAAGTACCAATTCAATGAACAACATACAGAAGTAAATAGATCCATATCCAAACCCTTACTGGCTTATTTCTCTAGATTGATGTCGGGGTGTTTGTTTGTCCAGCTCTGTGAAACAGAGGAAGAAACTGATGATATTACTAGGAATGGGCCTCAGGCTCCTGGATTGGGTGACATACAGGGATGACAGCCCGGATCTCTCGGTCATATGCATAATGACTTATTGTCTGTAACAGGCTGGCGGTGTTCCAGAATGCTCTGGGGTTCTAGGAGAATGTGCAGTAGAAGAGTTACTCCTCTAGTCTAGTTTCAGGGCTGGAGGGGGGCTGCCGCCCGGCCGGCACCCCATTGCTTCTAGTTCTCCCTCCCTCTTTCTCTGTCCTGTATTATTCAAGGCCTTAGCACTGTCATTGTAGAGCTTTATGATTAAAACCTTCTCTAGTCTATCTATACAGTCAGGTCTTTGAAAAGCCAGGGTGTCATCTGCTTGTCACTTTTTTGGAAATCTCACACTGACCAGGATGCATTAGGTAGCAGGACAAGGAGGTGTGTGTACACCTGTGTGAGATAGATCGTGCGAGCTAGAGAGGCAGCAGAGGCATCTCAAGGCCATTGTAAAGAACTCTACTAATAAATCATGACAAAGCATGGCAGCTTTCCCTCTCTCCTTGTCCTTCCTTACAGCCTCCCCACAGAGCCAGAGCACAGTGGAGGAGGAGGACCTATAGCCTGGGTTGTCTGTCCATCAGAGCAGAAAACAGCCTTGATCTGTTATGACTGGGAATGCTGCAACTACAGAGTCCTCAACCACATCTAACACTACCAACAGTAATATCAACCACATCTATAACTAACAGTAATATCAAATCACATCTAACAGTAACAGTCAACAGCAGGAGTTGAACCATAATCTTTTTTGTTCCGTTCCACTGTTCTGACAAAGCTAAATAAAGTTCTGAACCGGTTCGAACCCAAAAAAGTACCAGTTAATATTGTTACTTTCTGTTCTTTTTTAAGCTCTGATTTAAAAAATATATATATATAAAATATATATATATATAATTAACAAAAATATAAACTAAACATGTAAAGTGTTGGTCCCATGTATCATTAGCTGAAATAAAAGATCCCAGAAATGTTATGAACACATTTGTTTACATCCCTATTAGTGAGCATCCTCCTTTGCCAAGATAATCCATCCACCTGACAGGTGTGGCATATCAAGAACTTGATTAAACAGCATGCTCATTACACAGGTGCACCATGTGCTCGGGACAGTAAATGGCCACTAAAATGTGCAGTTTTGTCACACAACACAATGCCACAGATGTCTCAAGTTTTGAGGGCGTGTACAATTGGCATGCTGACTGCAGTAATGTCCACCAGATCTGTTGCCACAAAATTCAATGTTCATTTCTCTACCATAAGCTGCCTCCGTCGTTTTAGAGAATTTGGCAGTACGTCCAACCGGCCTCACAACCGCAGACCACGTATAACCATACCAGCCACGGACCTCCACATTCGGCTTCTTCACCTGCGGGATCGTCTGAGACCAGCCACCCAGACAGCTGATGAAACTGAGGAGTATTCCTGTCTGTAATAAAGCCCTTTCGTGGGGAAAAACATATTTTGATTGGCTGGGCCTGGCTCCCCAGTGCCCTCCCAAGCCCACCCATGGCTGTGCCTAATGAATTTATTTCAATTGACTGATTTCCTTATATGAACTGTAACTCAGTAAAATCTTTGAAATTGTTGCATGATGCGTTTATATTTTTGTTCAGTAAACATTTAGCACGACATTAAATTTCTTCACCAATCATGCAGTGCATATACAGCAGCTTGCTATGGAGCGGGAAAGCTATAGCTCAGTGAGTTGGTTACATGCGTGCTGGAAAGACAAGTAAGTGTAGGGTGCGAGATGCAACTGAAATTTTGCGGGTGGGGAGAGAGCGAGAGAGGTTGGAGGAGGAGGCTTGAAGCGCTGGGCATCTTGTGATGACATGTACAGTGCCTTCAAAAAGTATTCACACCCCTTGACTTTTTCCACATTTTGTTGTTACAGCCTGAATTTTAAATTGATTAAATTCATATAAAATCGGTCACTGGCTACACACATATTTTAAAAAAATTAATTAAAAATGAAATGCTGAAATGTCTTGAGTCAATAAGTATTCAAACCCTAAACAACTTCAGGAGTACAAATATGCATAATAATAGTGTGTAACATGATTTTTGAATGACTACCTCATCTCTGTACCCCACACATACAGATAATTGTAAGGTCCCTCATTTGAACAGTGAATTTCAAAAACCGATTCAAGCACAAAGACCAGGGAGGTTTTCCAATGCCTCGCAAAAAAGGGCACCTATTGGTAGATTGGTAAAAATAAATAAAAAAGCAGATATTGAATATCCCTTTGAGCATGGTGAAGTTATTAATTACACTTTGGATAGGGTATCAATACACCCGGTCACTACAAAGATACAGGAGTCGTTCCTAACTCAGTTGCCGGAGAGGAAGGAAACTGCTCAGGGATTTCACCATTAGGCCAATAGTGACTTTAAAACAGTTACAGAGATGAATGGCTGTGATAGGAGAAGACTGAAAATGGATCAACAACATTGTAGTTACTCCACAATACTAACCTAATTGACAGTGATTATTATTTATTTTGACTATTTTGTACATTGTAGAATAATAGTGAAGACATCAAAACTATGAAATAACACATGGAATCATGTAGTTACCAAAGAATTGTTAAACAAATCAAAATATATGTTATATTTGAGATTCTTCCAATAGCCACCCTTTGCCTTGATGACAGCTTTGCACACTCTTGGCATTCTCTCAACCAGCTTCATGAGGTAGTCACCTGGAAAGCATTTCAATTAACAGGAGTGCCTTCTTAAAAGTTAATTTGTGGAATTTCTTTCCTTCTTAATGCGTTTGAGCCAATCAGTTGTGTTGTGACAAGGTAGGGGGGTATACAGAAGATAGCCCTATTTGGTAATATTATGGCAAAAACAGCTCAAATAAGCAAAGAGAAACGACAGTCATTACTTTAAGACATAAAGGTCAGTCAATACGGAAAATTTCAAGAACTCCATCACTATTATTCTACAATGTAGAAAATAGTAAAAATAAAGAAAAACCCTTGAATGAGTAGGTGTGTCCAAACTTTTGACTGGTACTGTGTGTGTGTGTGTGTGTGTGTGTGTGTGTGTGTGTGTGTGTGTGTGTGTGTGTGTGTGTGTGTGTGTGTGTGTGTGTGTGTGTGTGTGTGTGTATACAGTTGAAGTCAGAAGTTTACATAAACTTAGTTTGGAGTCATTAAAACTCGTTTTTCAACCACTCCACAAATGTCTTGTTAAGAAACTATCGTTTTGGCAAGTCGGTTAGGACATCTACTTTGTGCATGACACAAGTAATTTTTCCAACAATTGTTTACAGACAGATTATTTCACTTATAATTCACTGTATCACAATTCCAGTGGGTCAGAAGTTTACATACACTAAGTTGACTGTGTCTTTTAACAGCTTGGAAAATTCCAGAAAATGATGTCATGGCTTTAGAAGCTTCTGATAGGCTAATTGACATAATTTGAGTCAATTGGAGGTGTACCTGTGGATGTATTTCAAGGCCTACCTTCAAACTGAGTGCCTCTTTGCTTGACATCATGGGAAAATCAAAAGAAATCAGCCAAGACATCAGAAAAAAGATCGTAGACCTCCACAAGTCTGGTTCATTATTGGGAGCAATTTCCAAACGCCTGAAGGTACCACGTTCATCTGTACAAACACTAGTACGCAAGTATAAACACCATGGGACCACGCAACCGTCATACCGCTCAGGAAGGAGACGTGTTCTGTCTCCTAGAGATGAATGTACTTTGGAGCGAAAAGTGCAAAATCAATCCCAGAACAACAGCAAAGGACCTTGTGAAGATGCTGGAGGAAACAGGTACAAAAGTATCTATATCCACAGTAAACGAGTCCTATATCGACATAACCTGAAAGGCCGCTCAGCAAGGAAGAAGCCACTGTTCCAGAACCGCCATAAAAAAGACAGACTATGGTTTGCAACTGCACATGGGGACAAGGATCGTAGTTTTTGGAGAAATGTCCTCTGGTCTGATGAAACAAAAATAGAACTGTTTGGCCATAATGACCATCGTTATGTTTGGAGGAAAAATGGGGGACTTGCAAGCCGTAGAAAACCATCCCAACCATAAAGCACGGGGTGGCAGCATCATGCTGTGGGGGTGCTTTGCTGCAGGAGGGACTGGTGCACTTCACAAAATAGATGGCATCATGAGGAAGGACAATTATGTGGATATATTGAAGCAACATCTCAAGACATCAGTCAGGAAGTTAAAGCTTGGTCGCAAATTGGTCTTCCAAATGGACAATGACCCCAAGCATACTTCCAAAGTTGTGGCAAAATGGCTTAAGGACAACAAAGTCAAGGTATTGGAGTGGCCATCACAAAGCCCTGACCTCAATCCTATAGAACATTTGTGGGCAGAACTGAAAAAGCATGTGCGAGCAAGGAGGCCTACAAACCTGACTCAGTTACACCAGCTCTGTCAGGAGGAATGGGCCAAAATTCACCCAACTTATTGTGGGAAGCTTGTGGAAGGTACCCGAAACATTTGACCCAAGTTAAACAATTGAAAGGCAATGCTACCAAATAATAATTGAGTGTATGTAAACTTCTGACCCACTGGGAATGTGATGAAATAAATAAAAGCTTAAATAAATCACTCGCTACTATTATTCTGACATTTCACATTCTTAAAATAAAGTGGTGATCCTAACTGACCTAAAACAGGGAATTTTTACTAGGATTAAATGTCAGGAATTGTGAAAAACTGAGTTTAAATGTATTTGGCTAAGGTGTATGTAAACTTCCGACTTCAACTGTGTGTATATATATATATATATATATATATATATATATATATATATATATATATATATATATATATATATATATATATATATACACACACACATACATACATACATATCTATATCTAGACAGAGGAGTAAAGAAACCAATAAGGAATCACATTAACCCTCTGTTCCCCCACCCAGACTAAGTCATGAACTTAAAACAAAAAAGAAAAAAAAGAGTAGGATGCTAGACCTTTACCCTCACCCCTCCCTTCCTCCCTCATACTGATCCCCCCCACACACATTCAATAAGATGCAGTAGCACCACCGCACCCTATCCCCCCCACTAATTTTTAAGGTTATGATTGGGGAGGGGAAACGGATTCTGGATCTGTACTTAGAAGAAACTTCACCCCGGAGAGTCCCTTACCTTCGCGCTGCTGGCTCCGGCGGAACTTGACGGCTCCCAGGTTGACCATGTTCATGCCATACAGGTTGTAGTCGATGAATAGCTGCAGTAGGTAGGGGATGTGGGCCTCATGGGGCTGGTAGCTCTTGTTCATCACAGCACCTCCTTGTAACAGCTCACACACCCTGGAACCACACACACACAATAAGATATATACTTTGTCTACTATTTACAGACATTTACTTTGCGTACAGAAAAAGCAATGTGTTCCAAAATCCACAACAAAATAAACAAATAAGATTGTTTCATTCAATATGCTTTCACAAAACACCATTCAAATCTCATTCACCTTGTAGACCTAGTTGTTGGAAAGATACCGTGACATAGGGCTGGGCGATATAACTAATTAATTCAATTAATTAGATGTTATGTTTTTGCGCGACATTCCAAATGCCTGTATTGTAGAATCGAGGTTTGTTGTATTTTTCGTTTTCATGAGCGTTTATGTCCGCTTGTTCTCATGTTGTCTTGTTGGCCTCGTCTTGTTCGCTCCTTCTGTGCTGTGCACTTTCCCATTTACACCAGAGATCTGTATATAATGAAGAGATGCTCATGTCTCCGCCCTAACAATGGGAGTCGTTGTCCCAAAGGCATGAAGGCAGGCGACAAGCTTAGGTTCAAAATAAGCGCATAGATACGCATTGGGCTTATTTTGGACAGATTTTGGCGAGAGTGAAACCTCTCACTTAGTCTCTTTCTCCCAAGCCCCTCCCCCTACCAATCAATCACAACAACAAAGATGAGCGATCCCTTCTTCCTCTCTGACAAACGGTTTCAACTCCCTATTTGCATTTGGTCCAACAGAATTGGGCATATGGACACCGAAACACATGGAGACATTATTTTACTGTAATAGAGAAGTTAAACTTTCGAACCATACCCTGTTTAAACCATACCCTCAAATTTCAAGCAAAGCAGACACTACTGAAACGGAAGTACCAATGAACATTAATTCTGTAAAATGTATGCTCAGTTTGTCGCGCACCTATTACAGTACCACGTATAGCTAGCAGCATTTTTGTCAAATAAAGATTGTTATACTAGCTGTTCAGTCTGTGTTTTATAAATGTGCAATAAGCATAAAACAATTATATAAGGAATTGGCAACTCATTCTCATTCTGAGAAATAAGGTAGGCCACTCGATTTCAACATCTGAACAAAGTGGACAGCCAAGCATGCTGTTCAAACAGTTGGACAGAAGGTTGTGTTCATAACAATTCAACTGTTTTGCCTTAATAGCTGAATTCAGAGCTTGTGAAATTATACCTAGATCCATGGCTAAACTTGAAATACAAATATTAGCTGGCTACTCACTAGCACGTGGGCTTGTGCTTGAGAGTTTTTGAGACCGGTGTTAATTTTCTATAATGCCTGCTACATTATTAGTGAATGTGCATTATGCATGGTTCTGGTTAAATTTGTAACAAAAAAGGCATTTTTATAGACAGACCTGAAAGCCAGATCAGTGATTATTGCGAAAAAAGCAGGTACAACTATTTTGACAATTTTCTAGTGTGGCTGGATCTGCTGGATGATCGAGATTACTCCCTAAGGATTAGTGGTCTACCTTCCTGATCCTGTGACTCTGCGGTGAGGTCGACAGTGTGATAGGGGAGTATAAGTCAATTTGAAAAAATTGTTTCAACAGAATGTGTTGTTTTTCTATTTGACATTTGTCTTAGAAATTTGTATTGAGAATATTGGTAAAAGTAATAATTTGTCATACAGTTCATGCTTGTCTGGATTTCCTGAATCAGAAATGAACTAAAAACTGTTGTTCTGACCTGTCCTCTCTCGATGTTATGGTGAGGGTGACTACAGATGGTATCTAAACTCAGCAAAAAAAGAAAAGTCCTCTCACTGTCAACTGCGTTTATTTTCAGCAAATGTGTAAATATTTGTATGAACATAACAAGATTCAACAACTGAAACATAAACTGAACAAGTTCCACAGACATGTGACTAACAGAAATGGAATAATGTGTCCCTGAACAAAGGGTGGGTCAAAATCAAAAGTAACAGTCAGTATCTGGTGTGGTCACCAGCTGCATTAAGTACTGCAGTGCATCTCCTCCTCATGGACTGCACCAGATTTGCCCGTTCTTGCTGTGAGATGTTACCCCACTCTTCCACCAAGGCACCTGCAAGTTCCCGGACATTTCTGGGGGGAATGGCCCTAGCCCTCACCCTCCGATCCAACAGCTCCCAGACGTGCTCAATGGGACTGAGATCCAGGCTCTTTGCTGGCCATGGCAGAACACCGACATTCCTGTCTTGCAGGAAATCACGCACAGAACGAGCAGTATGGCTAGTGGCATTGTCATGCTGGAGGGTCATGTCAGGATGAGCCTGCAGGAAGGGTACCACGAGGGTGGAGGTCTTCCCTGTAACGCACAGCGTTGAGATGACCTGAAACGACAACAAGCTCAGTCCGATGATGCTGTGACAAACCGCCCCAGACCATGAAGGACCCTCCACCTCCAAATCGATCCCGCTCCAGATTACAGGCCTCGGAGTAACGCTCATTCCTTCGCCGATAAATGCGAATCCGACCATCACTCCTGGTGAGACAAAAAAAAACGTGACTCGTCAGTGAAGAGCACTTTTTGCCAGTCCTGTCTGGTCCAGCGACAGTGGGTTTGTGCCCATAGGCGACGTTGTTGCCAGTGATGTCTGGTGAGGACCTGCCTTACAACAGGCCTACAAGCCCTCAGTCCAGCCTCTCTCAGCCTATTGCGGACAGTCTGAGCACTGATGGAGGGATTGTGCGTTCCTGGTGTAACTCGGGCAGTTGTTGTTGCCATCCTGTACCTGTCTGCAGGTGTGATGTTCGGATGTACCGACCCTGTGCAGGTGTTGTTACACGTGGTCTGCCACTGCGAGGATGATCAGCTGTCCGTCCTGTCTCCCTGTAGCGCTGTCTTAGGCGTCTCACAGTACAGACATTGCAATTTATTGCCCTGGCCACATCTGCAGTCCTCATGCCTCCTTGCAGCATGCCTAAGGCACGTTCACGCAGATGAGCAGGGACCCTGGGCATCTTTCTTTTGGTGTTTTTCAGAGTCAGTAGGAAGGCCTCTTTAGTGTCCTAAGTTTTCATAACTGTGACCTTAAATTGCCTACTGTCTGTAAGCCGTTAGTGTCTTAACGACCGTTCCACAGGTGCATGTTCATTAATTGTTTATGGTTCATTGAACAAGCATGGGAAACAGTGTTTAAACCCTTTACAATGAAGATCTGTGAAGTTATTTGGAATTTTACGAATTATATATGAAAGAGAGGGTCCTGAAAAAGGGACGTTTCTTTTTTTGCTGAGTTTATATGCATGGAAGGGATAATTAGCCCGAGAATGGTGTGAACCTCAAAACCCCCTCTAACCGGTTGAAGAAATGGTGTTCAGTATGGTCCTGCACCACTTCTACCGAGAGACCTGAGTCCGAGCCAGCAACCTGTACACAGCATCCAATTGAAGCTATCAACTGCCTTTTCTCTCATGCCTTTTCTCTCAGGAGTGTGACAGGAGTCCACGTGGAGTGAGCATAAGGTACTCGACATTGAAGGGTATTGATTCAGTTTTTCTTATTTTTAAATCATTCATAAATTCTGCAACAAATGTTACTAAGATTTGCCAAGTTACTGTTCATATTTTTCCTGGAAGGAAAGTAGTTCCTTGAGAGGGGAACGTGAGAGAAAAATTAACATGTAACATGTTCACCTGCTTCGTTTAATATTAATAGTTAACAATTATATACTGTTCTACTAATGCTGTGTTTTTGTAAAGGGATGGTTTCTACTCCAGCTCCCTGCAGCTAGTCTAGGTGTGTGGTCAAGGACATGGGTTTTACTCAAGATAGGGGTATCTGGAGCTGACAACTGATTTATGTATGGTTTGGTGATAAAACCTGCAAATGCTATTCATAGAATGAGTTGGTGTTTGTGTAATGTAAGGTACCAGGGAGAGATGGCTCAGGTAGGGGCCAAACCCTGGTTTCCATACAATGAGAACAGTCTTCACAGCAAATGCTATCTGGTTGGGGGGATACTCCTTTATCATACAACAAGTCTCATCTTTTGACCCATTCCACACATCTGCTGTTTGTCATGTAGACTGAGAGGGTGTATCGTGCTATAAAATATATTTGTATTCTTTGTATGTGAGAGCTCTCATCCCAACACTCAAGAGTGTTGGGTCGACCAGCCTTATTATTGCAATAATTAACCGATATTAAATAAAGATGATTGTTTGAAGAAATGACAAAATCTCTCTCACTTGATTAGAATTTCCACCACATAACATAATTCAACACTGCCACGCTTCACTTACAAATTCAAAGCCCCATAGGTATATTGCATATCTATGAGGGTGCTTTTTAAGAGAGAACTAACCACATAACATGGAAAACAATAAACAATAGATATTCATAGAAATAATACCAGCACAATATTATAGATTCATGCTCATATTAAGAAAGTCCTAGAAAAGGCTATAAGCATGTCAGCCCAGCCTGCTCAGTTCATAGGATCCAATTGTTCCAAAGAAATTGAAAAAGGAAGAGAAAAATACCTATAAATATCGCACGACCAGTTCTTTATGTCCATTACATGCACGCTGCCTATCGGCAGAGAGACGTATTTAATGTAGTCTCACTATATCCTGTTTTATTCCGACAAAAAGGAAGAAGGAACATACATTCTAACAGCCGCTAATGTCAGCCAGTAAAAATGTGTCTTAAGCAGGCCGCCCACGAGCCTCCTGAGTGGCGCAGTGGTCTAAGGCACTGCATCGCAGTGCTAACTGTGCCACTAGAGATCCTGGTTCGAATCCAGGCTCTGTCGCAGCCGGCCGCGACCGGGAGACTCATGGGCGGCGCACAATTGGTCCAGGGTAGGGGAGGGAATGGCCGGCAGGGATGTAGCTCAGTTGATAGAGCATGGCGTTTGCAACGCCAGGGTTGTGGGTTCGATTCCCAGGGGGGGGGCAGTATAAAAAAAATTGTAACTGTAAGTCGCTCTGGATAAGAGCGTCTGCTAAATGACTAAAATGTAAAATGTAAATGTAAGCATCACACTACCCATAAAGGGATACATAAGTTTAACTTACAACCGACCCTGATACAGCCATGGCACGATAGCAAAGACGACATGCATTACTGACAATCCAGAGCGAGTAAAACTGAAAAACCAACCCTCTCTCCACCCACACACATTGTTTTTATTCCAGGGTCGTTGCTCTATCACTGCAGCTGTTTTACACATAGGCCTATAACATTAGGATCAAGAATATAAGGGTACCGTAAATAGCTCATGTAAAAATATATAATATACTTCGCGCTTAGAGAAGTGCTTCCATAAGCCAGTTATTGTGTTGGCTCTACCGTTAGCTTTAATCAGTTTAACCCAGTGTTAGCCAGCCGCACACTAATAGAGACAACAACCCCGTTGACAATACCCAATCCATTTGCCAGTGTGTATCGGAACAATAATATTGAGATGTATTTTTTTAATGTAAAAAGATAATGACACCAATTATTTTAGGATTGTATAGGCTTACTCCAATAGAGAACCTAGACAGGTTATGTATAGGCTTATTCCAATAGAGAACATAGACAGGTTTTTAATTCTGTAATACTTTATCCTAGCCCTACATTAGATCTATTCATATTTATTACGTTTCATCTTCAATTCTATTCGTTCCGATTCACATCCGCCAAAAAGGGCTGCACTATATAACAGCTTTTAAGTCATAATATATCCCGATCTCTACAATGAGGCCATATCATATTAAAAAATTAATAAAAAACTTGGCATTTTATAAATTAAATAAATATTTTGTTTGTTTAAAAAATACTTTATATTCGCCTTTCCCTAAATCAAAACCTGATTTTAAGTCCATATAGTCCAAAGTTCGTTATTGCCTAAATAAAAAAAGGATAAGTCCATCATACTCATTTCGCATTCCCAAAAGTCCAACCTTATTTGAAGTCCACATAGTCTACGGTTCTGTACTGCATGAATAAAAAGAAAAATCATGCATACATTTTTTAAAGAATAATAATTGAAAAAAATGTATTCATAATTGTAATGTGTAATGCGGTGCGCAAATGTGTGTCGGGACTACTTCCGCAGGAAGTAGCTATCACTCACAGCCACGTTGTAATCTTCCGAGTCCTTGAACATTTGGTTGTTTACGTAATATTTATCGACCACTAGACAAACATTCTGCTTATCTGCTCGGAGCCTTTTGAAAGTGGGGTACAGGGAACATCGTCTCTCCATTATTTCATTAATAGAGAATGGCGTGTTCTTCAGCTCCCTACCCTGTTGTAGCAAGGCAATCTTCATTTGAAACCCCACCTCTTTAAGGAATACCTGGGATAGGCTAAAGTATTCCTTCTAACCCCCCCCCCCCCCCCCCAAATTGTAAAGTGGTTATCCCACTGGCTATAGGGTGAACGCACCAATTTGTGAGTCGCTCTGGCTAAGAGCGTCTGCTAAATGACGTTAATGTGCCCTTGAGCAAGGCACTTAACCCTAATTGCTCCTGTAAGTCGCTCTGGTTAAGAGCGTCTGCTAAATGACTAAAATGTAAATGTAAAATTTAGCCTAGCTACTATCGGACAGGGCATTCCCTCACCCCTGCCACCGAAACGGTGAGCCCTTTGAAAATCAATTGTATTCACCTGTTCGTCCGTCATCGTAGAGATTACGTTTTATGAAAACCTTGACTTTTTCCTCCTTTGACTGATAGTTTTCGTTTTCATTCTCCTTTATTAACATTATAACAATGTTCTTCATACTTCTGCACTTTAGATCAAGTCATTCGGCTTTCATTGTTTTATTATCATACCGTAGCCTCTCCGTAGAGTCCACGGTAGTTTTCAATATCTTATTTTCGCTCATATTTCTTCCATCATTTTATTACTGTAAACCATTCCTGTTTTTAAGGCCTCAACCTCCCCCAGTAGCCCAGGCAATATATCCAGCTTTTTTAACGGTTCGCTCATGCTTGTAAGCAATGCTCTATCTTCTGGAGACATAGTTATAAAAACATCCCCCTCCAATGTTAAATTTAGAATTTTAAAATGGCGGCTTCCCTTCCGTTTTGCTCGCAGAGCGAGGAAAGGTCTTCTCTTGTTCGCTTCGATGTATCTGATTCTTTTTCGAGCATATCAGAATGCTGATCAATAAATAGTTCAAGGTTCTCTACATTATCCAGAATGTTTGTTTGGCAGTGATCAGCTAATCCTCAGTTTTATGATTAATTCATGGGACAAGCTGTGCCTACCACGCTGCCACCTCATCAGCCCCAGTCTTTGTCTGTCCTATATTAATAATAATAATAATAATAATGTAGGCCACAGTGACAGTTCACCCGAGTGACTGATCTGAAATGAGACAGGGGCTCTAGACGTCGGCTCATAAACACCCAGTCAGGCCGGGGAGCAGACAGTGTGCCAGTTAGTCTCTCTCCTCTCCACCCTCCGAATCAGTCCCCCTCTACCTCTCCTCCCCCAGTATCAGTCCCTCGCTCTCTCAGTATCAGTCCCTCTATCCCTCAGCATAAATCCCCCTCTCTCTCAGTCCCTCTCTCCTCTCAGTATCAGTCCCTCTCCTCTCTCAGGCCCTCCCTCCCCCAGTATCAGTCCCTCTCCTCATGTCTCTGAACCGGTGGGTTCAGGGGTGCTACTGAACATTGAACCTCATTTTTAGGACTCTCTCTCACACACCCCCTGTCTAAAACACACACAGTGAGTGCTCTGTACTATATAAGCCTGGCAATCAATATCAGTAGAGTGAGCATCATAGTCATGAGCACAGTCAGAGAGAGAGAATACCACTCTCCAACAAGAGAAACACAGGATCAATGTTAAGACAGGCTATTGCAGCTCAAACCAAAACACAGACCAGTGAGAAGCGCCAGCTAAGGCAAAACCAGTAGAACACCCTCCTCACCTTTTGACCATCTGAGGGTTGTACAGATAGATCTTCATAAACGTCTTCTCTTTGGCATGGTATCCATAAAAAGGACTGTGGAGAGAGGGAGAGACCACCGTCAGACAAACCTCTTGGGAAACATCACGATACCGGATTATGGACATGACCTATCATTCACCTTCTAACATTGACACTTTCAGCCTCTAGACTAAACTCTGGCCCTTTCTCAATTAGTATTTTCTTGATTTCTCATGTCTTCCCTCTTCGCCTCCCACTCAAAACCCATAGGGAGGAGAATGGCTTAGGGGAGGAACATTGTGCCATCTCCTGCAACGTGGAATCGAGAAAAACTAATTGAGCAAGAGCCTCTGCTATGTAGTGACTGACCCTACTACAGAACAGTGATGTCTAAAAGAGAGGGAGCGGGTACTTACATGCCGGAGACAAGTGCCACCTTGAAGACGTGTTGTGTGTTAGAGGAGGGGTTTCCCATGGACACATTGAGGGCCCTGTCGATGCTGAAGGCCACCTGACGCAGGTAGAGCTCCGCCTGCTGCCCGTAGCCATCGTAGGGCACATAGAGGTAAGGGAAGATGCCATGGAGGTGGAGACACGTCTTCTGACCTGAGAGACAGGAGAGAGAGAGGACAAGCCTGGTTGAGAGGGAGTACTTTAGACATGAGTTTGTGTTCATGTGAGAGACGGGAAGCTGTGGTGCCAAACTCAGTTGGTTACCTCAACCCATAGTAACAATTGTGAAACTGGCACAGAGTCAAAAGACAAAGCAACTCAGCATTATACAGCGACATAAAACGAATTAAAGTAGTAGCCAGACTCAAAGTTAATTTACCAAAAAGCAAGCGTGCTCACTTTAAACACATATTTACAGCCTGTGATGCAGTCAGTCGAGTGACATGACTTCTTTTACTAAGAGACTTAAAACTAGACTTGCACACAATGGAGATGGATTGGCCTCTGCTTAGGGAGGCGGGAATTCACCCAGTCCAGTAAAACAACTCTGACTTACACACTTTCCAACCACGGGAAGACAAATACCTCTGGGAAGACAAATACCTCCAGCCAGCCAGCCAGCCAGCCAGCCAGCCAGCCAGCCAGCCAGCCTTGCTCAGACAAACTGATGAAAACAACAAAGGCATGTAAAGGAGCCTTGATTCATGAGCGCACGCCACCACACAGAGCATAGGAGGCCATTAGCTAAATAACTGAGTGGATAGCAGAGGGGGGACTCTCTCCATGAGGGAGTGGGGGAGGGGGGTGGATGACTGATGTGGGATGAGGTTATCCTGAAGTCGTGTAGCATGCAAAAAAAAAAAAGTGTGTGTGTGACGTCACTAAATGGAAGCCAAGCCATCTAGACCTCACTGATTGACGGACCGGTTCAGGTGTGGGCTATTCCAGGCCTAACCTCATCACCAGGCTAGCTTGGGGAGGAAGTGTGATGCACGTGACTATTCCAGGCCTCACCTCATCACCAGGCTAGCTTGGGGAGGAAGTGTGATGCACGTGACTATTCCAGGCCTCACCTCATCACCAGGCTAGCTTGAGGAGGAAGTGTGATGCGCGTGACTATTCCAGGCCCCACCTCATCACCAGGCTAGCTTGAGGAGGAAGTGTGATGCACGTGACTATTCAAGGCTTAATATCAGACAGTAATACAACCTACTCTATAAGAATAGGGACCATGCGGCTGTAGGAAGAGACTGGGGACCATGCGGCTGTAGGAAGAGACTGGGGACCATGTGGCTGTAGGAAGAGACTGGGGACCATGCGGCTGTAGGAAGAGACTGGGGACCATGCGGCTGTAGGACGAGACTGGGGACCATGCGGCTGTAGGACGAGACTGGGGACCATGCGGCTGTAGGACGAGACTGGGGACCATGCGGCTGTAGGACGAGACTGGGGACCATGCGGCTGTAGGACGAGACTGGGGACCATGCGGCTGTAGGAAGAGACTGGGGACCATGCGGCTGTAGGAAGAGACTGGGGACCATGCGGCTGTAGGACGAGACTGGGGACCATGCGGCTGTAGGACGAGACTGGGGACCATGTGGCTGTAGGAAGAGACTGGGGACCATGCGGCTGTAGGAAGAGACTGGGGACCATGCGGCTGTAGGAAGAGACTGGGGACCATGCGGCTGTAGGAAGAGACTGGGGACCATGCGGCTGTAGGAAGAGACTGGGGACCATGCAGACCAGATGTCATGAGCGACGGTAGGACTGACAGATGCTGTGCAGTGCAATGCTGCAGCCCGCAGTCCCCTGGGCCCAATTGTGGAATTTGGACTCAAGGCATGGAAGATTTCTGCAGAGAAAACAGCCTACACAAAAATAACATCTAGCTATAACTGGAACCATGCAGAGGGTGACACAGGATGTTGTCAAAATATACTGGAATCCCATTATCTTTTTCTCAATTAAGGTTTCCTCGATTCATTGTGATTCTTTACATTTTACATTTACATTTTAGTCATTTAGCAGACGCTCTTATCCAGAGCGACTTACAGTTAAGTGAGTGCATACATTATTATATATTTTTAAATCATTCTGGCCCCCCGTGGGAATCGAACCCACAACCCTGGCGTTGCAAACGCCATGCTCTACCAACTGAGCTACATCCCTGCCGGCCATTCCCTCCCCTACCCTGGACGACGCTGGGCCAATTGTGCGCCGCCCCATCAAAGCCATTGGAGAAGAAGGTCAAAGAGCAGGGACCTTGGAAGGCGAGGAGATAGAATGCAAGCCACCACTAAACATCAGACCACCAGTGCCATGTTGAGGTGGGTGTGGGCATTCAGACAGCGTCAACCAAGAGAGAGCAGCTCTCCAGAGAAGCACCCTGTAGATAACTGTAGCAAGCACAGCATGTGAACTGATTTCGACACACAGGCATCAACAAGCACACCAGACTAGACCTTAATAACCCTTCACATCTACAGAGAGCAGCCCCATCTGACATCCAATCCCTTTCACCACCACAAAGAAACAGACAGTGCACTAGGCAGACAGAGTGCCTTCTCTAAGGACAGACAGACTGACAGGTAGACTGGTATAGAGCCCGCCGGGGGAGGAGAGGGCAGACAAAAGGAGCTGTTAGGTGGGTAGAGTTGGGAGCATGTGTGGCAAGGAGGAGGAGGAGGAGGTGTGTGGTGTTTCTGTGTTGTGTCTGTGTATGTGTGTGTTGTGTCTGTCTATGTGTGTGTATATGTGGCAAAGAGGAAAATAGACCCACTCCTTTGACATCACCCAGAGAGCCACACAAGGCAGCCAGCTGCACAAAGGACACCACCCTGGCAGTCAGAGAGCTCTCAGAGGGATGCATGTGCCTTGCTAGCTAACACAGTCGAGACACACACACACACAGACAGCGCTGTTTGTGAGGCTGCTACTGCAGTTGCTAGGTAACGGAGGCCGGTGAACAGCACAAGCCCCTGACAGACAGCGGGAAGATATAAACAAGTGATTCTTTCCACCCAGCTGGCCAGTGCAGAGCTAGGGAGAGAGAGTGAGAGGAGAGAGAGTGAGAGGAGAGAGAGGAGAGAAGAGAGTAGTGACTGAGGTCTAGGGAGGGATAGAGAGAAAAGAGAACGAGAGAGAAAGGGAGAGGGATAAAGATATAGGGATAGATGGAGGAAATGAGAGAGGGAGTTGTGACTGGCTGAGGTCTAGGCCCTAGGGCCGTTCTCTCCCTCCTGTTCTCTCTCTCTCTCTTCCTGTCCGAGTAGAAAGTAGTCCCCAGCCACTCATCAGTTCCTAACCAATCAAGCGGGGCTCACTGATTTGTGAACGGGAGGGAGGACCAGACCAGGGACGGGACTGTGGCGATAATACAGCAAGGAACAGGAAAATCACACTGTCAAACTACTCCCTCCCTCCCTCCCTCCATCCATCTATTCCCTATCCCCCTTTCTCCACTCATCTATCTCCCTTCCCCTCTCAGCCCATACGCCTCCCCCTCTCAGCCCATAGTCCTCCCCCTCTCAGCCCATAGTCCTCCCCCTCTCAGCCCATAGTCCTCCCCCTCTCAGCCCATAGTCCTCCCCCTCTCAGCCCATAGTCCTCCCCCTCTCAGCCCATAGTCCTCCCCCTCTCAGCCCATAGTCCTCCCCCTCTCAGCCCATAGTCCTCCCCCTCTCAGCCCATAGTCCTCCCCCTCTCAGCCCATAGTCCTCCCCCTCTCAGCCCATAGTCCTCCCCCTCTCAGCCCATAGTCCTCCCCCTCTCAGCCCATAGTCCTCCCCCTCTCAGCCCATAGTCCTCCCCCTCTCAGCCCATAGTCCTCCCCCTCTCAGCCCATAGTCCTCCCCCTCTCAGCCGATAGTCCTCCTCCTCCCTCTCCTCCAGATATGCAGCAGGGCAGCAGCTCTAGTCTCAGAACTGTACTGAAGTGTTACAGTCAAAGTGGCATGTTGCTGCCTGCTAGCTGCTATTGTGCACAGACAGACAGACAGACCTGTGGATCACTCCAACCAGACAGCTCTTTAAGAGAACAGAACTGAGCACAGTGGAGGAGAGGCTAATTAACACAGCCTGAATCCATGCTGAGGACATGATACCTGCCTGGTCATGAACCCAATCTCTAACACTGTAGGGAGGATAGGAGGGTGACGAGAGGTTAATGAAACCTAACACTGGTACTACAACACCTGTAAAGAGCCTCCAGCATGGTCTGTCTCAATGCCAGGGCACTGGGGGCAGGGCAGTGCACCTTACACAGGAGAGAGAAGGGTCCTCATACAAAGCAGTAAGCAACACACAGGGGTGAGGTGA
>NW_028165170.1:2500-22500 GCF_964263955.1 Coregonus lavaretus
TAAGCAACTCCAGTGTATATTTGGCCTTGAGTTGTAGGTTATTGTCCTGCTGAAAGGTGAATTTGTCTCCCAGTGTCTGTTGGAAAGCAGAATGAACCAGGTTTTCCTCTAGGATTTTGCCTGTGTTTAGCTCTATTCCATTTATTTTTATCCTAAAAAAACTCCCTCTTCCCTTGTCGATGAAAAGCATACCCATAATATGATGCCGCCACCAACATGCTTGAAAATATGAAGAGTTGTACTCAGTGATGTGTTGTGTTGCTTAAGCCACAAACCTAACGCTTTGTATTCAGGACATACAGTGGGGGAAAAAGTATTTAGTCAGCCACCAATTGTGCAAGTTCTCCCTCTTAAAAAGATGAGAGAGGCCTGTAATTTTCATCATAGGTACATGTCAACTATGACAGACAAAAGGAGAGAGAAAAAAATCCAGAAAATCACATTGTAGGATTTTTAATGAATTTATTTGCAAATTATGGTGGAAAATAAGTATTTGGTCAATAACAAAAGTTTCTCAATACTTTGTTATATACCCTTTGTTGGCAATGACACAGGTCAAACGTTTTCTGTAAGTCTTCACAAGGTTTTCACACACTGTTGCTGGTATTTTGGCCCATTCCTCCATGCAGATCTCCTCTAGAGCAGTGATGTTTTGGGGCTGTCGCTGGGCAACACAGACTTTCAACTCCCTCCAAAGATTTTCTATGGGGTTGAGATCTGGAGACTGGCTAGGCCACTCCAGGACCTTGAAATGCTTCTTACGAAGCCACTCCTTCGTTGCCCGGGCGGGGTGTTTGGGATCATTGTCATGCTGAAAGACCCAGCCATGTTTCATCTTCAATGCCCTTGCTGATGGAAGGAGGTTTTCACTCAAAATCTCACGATACATGGCCCCATTCATTCTTTCCTTTACACGGATCAGTCATCCTGGTCCCTTTGCAGAAAAACAGCCCCAAAGCATGATGTTTCCACCCCCATGCTTCACAGTAGGTATGGGGTTCTTTGGATGCAACTCAGCATTCTTTGTCCTCCAAATACGACGAGTTGAGTTTTTACCAAAAAGTTCTATTTTGGTTTCATCTGACCATATGACATTCTCCCAATCCTCTTCTGGATCATCCAAATGCACTCTAGCAAACTTCAGACGGGCCTGGACATGTACTGGCTTAAGCAGGGGGACACGTCTGGCACTGCAGGATTTGAGTCCCTGGCGGCGTAGTGTGTTACTGATGGTAGGCTTTGTTACTTTGGTCCCAGCTCTCTGCAGGTCATTCACTAGGTCCCCCCGTGTGGTTCTGGGACTTTTGCTCACCGTTCTTGTGATCATTTTGACCCCACGGGGTGAGATCTTGCGTGGAGCCCCAGATCGAGGGAGATTATCAGTGGTCTTGTATGTCTTCCATTTCCTAATAATTGCTCCCACAGTTGATTTCTTCAAACCAAGCTGCTTACCTATTGCAGATTCAGTCTTCCCAGCCTGGTGCAGGTCTACAATTTTGTTTCTGGTGTCCTTTGACAGCTCTTTGGTCTTGGCCATAGTGGAGTTTGGAGTGTGACTGTTTGAGGTTGTGGACAGGTGTCTTTTATACTGATAACAAGTTCAAACAGGTGCCATTAATACAGGTAACTAGTAGAGGACAGAGGAGCCTCTTAAAGAAGAAGTTACAGGTCTGTGAGAGCCAGAAATCTTGCTTGTTTGTAGGTGACCAAATACTTATTTTCCTCCATAATTTGCAAATAAATTCATAAAAAATCCTACAATGTGATTTTCTGGAGAGAAAAAAATCTCAATTTGTCTGTCATAGTTGACGTGTACCTATGATGAAAATTACAGGCCTCTCTCATCTTTTTAAGTGGGAGAACTTGCACAATTGGTGGCTGACTAAATAGTTTTTTTCCCCACTGTACAGTTAATTTCTTTGCCACATTTTTTGCAGTTTTACTTTAGTGCCTTATTGCAAACATGTATGTGTATGTTTTGGAATATTTTTTATTCTGAACATGCTTCCTTCTTTTCACTGTCATTTATGGGAGTATTATGGAGTAAACTACAATGTTGTTGATCCATCCTCAGTTTTCTCCTATAACAGCCATTAAACTCTGTAACTGTTTTAAAGTCACTATTGGACTCATGGTGAAATCCCTGAGCGGTTTCCTTCCTCTCCGGCAACTGCGTTAGGAAGGACGCCTGTATCTTTGTAGTGACTGGGTGTATTGATACACCATCCAAAGTGTAATTAATAACTTCACCATGCTCAAAGGGATATTCCATTTTATTTTATTTTTTTACCCATTTACCAATAGGTTATCTTCTTTGCAAGGCATTGGAAAACCTCCCTGGTCTTTGTGGTTGAATCTGTTTTTGAAATTCACTGCTCGACTGAGGGACCTTACAGATAATTTTATGTGTGGGGTACAGAGCTTGTTAAGCACATTTTTACCCTTTACAAGGGGTTGAATACTTTTTCACTCAAGACATTTCAGCTTTTCATTTTTAATTAATTTGTAAAAAGTTCTATAAACATCATTCCACTTTGACATTATGGGGTATTGTGTGTAGGCCAGTGACTCAACATCTCAATGTAATCCATTTTAAGTTCAGGCTGTAACACAACAAAATGTGGAAAAAGTCAAGGGGTGTGAATACTTTCTGAAGGCAGATAATATACGACAAACTCAATATTCACTGTATGTATTTTCCCTCTTTCCTCACAGTCTAACGTGGTGAAGACACAGACTATCACCATCTCAGACGTGTCTAACTCCCTGCGAGGAGACGTCTCTAACAAGGAGGTCCCCATCGTGCACACTGAGACCAAGACCATTACCTATGAGTCAGCGCAGGTGAGAGGGATCATTAGAAATGTAGTTCTCAAATAAAACTCTTTATTAACCCAATGAGTTTGTGTTAATAGTGAACTGGGTCGTATTCATAAGGGTACTGTTAAATTCTAAATAAACAGAATAAAAACTAAAGGACAACTAGGAAAAGCTCAAACCAAGTTCATTCACCCACTGGGTCCAACAGCTGCAAAGACAAAGACATATGTTTCCACAAGTACATATATTTATACCCTTTACTGGGCGGAGTCAACTCCTTGCACATCTGGACAGCCAATACATCTCTGTTGCTAGGCAGGAACTTAAGTGATGTGTGTAATAAACTGTTCCTTCTCCCTTCATGTGACCTGACCTCGGCCCACATTCCTCACTAATCCACAGCTATCCACCCTTATCAGTGACCGCAACCATGTGATTGCCTTTTCCCTTACTTAGTAGCTTTTCAGACCCATACTTCTTATCCAAACTCCATTGACCCCACCATATACATTCCTCATACATTTAACCATTAACTTCTAGTATTGCAAGTATTTAAAACTAGAACCCAACAGTACCCAACGGAAAACCATTTTTAAAAAACGTCTTGCAACGGAAAAAATGAAAACAAGCATTTCTTATGTCCTGGTAGTCCGTCCTGTTTCAGTGTGTTTTCCTCCTTTTGGGTGGTAGACAATGTAGTCCTAAATCAACCCCTTTTCTCCCCCTTGTGATAACATAGTGTCTCCTTCAGCCCGTAGACAACATGGCAGAGAGGGACTCTGGAGTGCTGCTGAGTGCCCAAACCATCACCTCAGAGACAGTCAGTACAACCACCACCACTCAGATCACCAAGGTACGTCCTGTGCTTCCTGATCTAGGATCAGTTTGGCCTTCTAGATGATTTTACATTTGAGTCATTTAGCGTAGGGATTCCCAACATATTTTGCTTTCTTGACCCACCCATTGAGGTGTCTTTTGAGTCGTGACCAATGTTCCCTCTAAGCTCCCCCCGGGGAATGCCGCGCAGAAGAAATATCAGCCCACGCAGAGAAACACGAGATTGAACTTCACTCAACTCTCTAGTTTTCCCCTTTAGTTAACACTATCAACGTTTCCCTCTACTGTGGGAATTGTGATCGAATCATCGATGCGATGGAATATACCGAAACAAAACAAACTATGCAAGACCTATTATGTAAAACTAACTATGCAAGAGATTTTCTTGTAGGCAGAACGCATCAGAGTAGGATTCTATTGCATTTACAGGCACAACTCAGCCCCTACTCTACACAGACCGGTGCGCCATAACCAATCAGAGCTGCAGTATACCAATATGCAAATAGACCATTGCCATAAATGGATCTGTGCCATTCACTTTGAACTGGACTGTGTTTACAGCATGAGCGGTCGTGAGTAGATGAGCTTTATTTTAGATCAAAGCGAGAGCTGCATGTAGCCACGTGTGCACATTTGTTCATATCCTTTGCTAGTTAGTGAGTTATTAGCCCAGTTATAGATCATTTGTAGTCAGCAATGGAGGAGTGGTTGCTTCCTACAAGAGCACAAAATGTGTGCATTTCTAGCCATCTTTGAAAAGCGAGTCAGGTAAAAGCTTTTTTTTATGTCTTAAAGGGGCAGAGTTATAATTTGAGACAGGCTTGAATAAGCTAAGTAGCCAAAAGGCAGAGGGTAGCATAATTTGTATGATTCTCTGTAATAATGGTATGGGAATAATAATGCATTTTATTTTGTAAAGTGGTTCCTTGCGTCAAACAACACAACATTTTCAGTCATCTTGTCTGAAGGACAAGCGGATAAACAGGTTAATGTCAAGCCCTGCATGTTTTTTTCAAAAGTCTCATGGAATGTAGGCCTACATTGAACACCACACATTGGCTGCTACTGTAGGCTGAACGATAGAACAACTATTTCCATGTTAAAACGTTATGGGATGCATTTTCTCCATTGTTTTTGATGGTAGGCCACTCTGGTAGGCCTGCAGTATGATCAAATAGCCACAGTAGCCTACTTGTCCACTGTTATAACTGTAAGTTAAAGCGGTTACAGCCTCAGTGTTCAAAATAAACGCGCGCCGGAAGTTGCACAGAATTTTCAGAACGTTTCAGAGTGTGCACTCAGCAGACCTGAAATTTGTTCAGTGCCAAATTGTTTTGGAGGGAACATTGGTCGTGACCCACCATAAAGGTTGAGTGGTGAGAACACACACAGACTAAAGAATAAGTAAAAATGTGATGAATAACACCCTCTTCTTCAATACATTAACTTAAGGTAGATTTCAATTTGGCTTCTTGTGACCAATTTTAAGAAATTGACTGTATAATTATGAAATTATTTCTAACAATGCAGGGTTGTACAAGTTCAGGGTTTTATTTTCTGGATCAAAAAGGGGCTTAGGTGGTGGGCGTGGCTAGGGGCGTGGCATGGGGCGTGGCAAATGGCATTGTGGGTCGTCTGCGCGGCTAAATTCTGTACGGGCCCTGGGCAAGTACGTTTGAGGCCCCCATTTTGGCGGCGAAGAGAACATTTAGCAGTTTTAAAGCTCATTTCCTGCAATTCAATACATTTCGCCATGGAGCTGAGAGAAAATGTAGCCGTTTTTAAGCTCGTGGGTCTGCGTACAGCCCTGAGAGATGGGAGAGGAGGATCTGAGGGTTGACGTTGTCGAAAGCAGCGGATAGATCTAGGAGACTGAGAACAGAGGAGAGAGAGTCAGCTTTGGTAGAGCGGAGAGAAGAGCGGTCTCGGTTGAGTGACCGGTCTTGAAGCCTGACTGGTTAGGCTGAAGAAGATCGTTCTAATGGAGAGATAACGAGAGAGTTGGTCAGAAACAGCACATTCAAGTGTTTTGGAAAGAAAATAAATAATTCAGAATATTCCGCTTTTTGAATACGGGCCCTGTTGTCCTGGTGACTGGGCCCTCATTCATTTACTGAAGGTCCCATTTTACTTTTTATTTATGTACAGTACCAGTCAAAAGTTTGGACACACCTACTCATTCAAGGGTAATTCTTTATTTTTACTATTTTGTACATTGTAGAATAATAGCTGCTCTGTCTCTAAACAGTATCTCTCTAACAGTATGTTGTCAGGTCAAAGCTGCCCTCTCTCTAAACAGTATCTCTCTATACAGTATGTTGTCAGGTCAAAGCTGCCCTCTCTCTATACAGTATCTCTCTATACAGTATGTTGTCAGGTCAAAGCTGCCCTCTCTCTATACAGTATCTCTCTATACAGTATGTTGTCAGGTCAAAGCTGCCCTCTCTCTATATAGTATCTCTCTCTAACAGTATGTTGTCAGGTCAAAGCTGCCCTCTCTCTATACAGTATCCTCTCTATACAGTATGTTGTCAGGTCAAAGCTGCCCTCTCTCTATACAGTATCCTCTCTATACAGTATGTTGTCAGGTCAAAGCTGCCCTCTCTCTATACAGTATCTCTCTATACAGTATGTTGTCAGGTCAAAGCTGCCCTCTCTCTATATAGTATCTCTCTCTAACAGTATGTTGTCAGGTCAAAGCTGCCCTCTCTCTATACAGTATCCTCTCTATACAGTATGTTGTCAGGTCAAAAATGCCCTCTCTCTATACAGTATCTCTCTATACAGTATGTTGTCAGGTCAAAGCTGCCCTCTCTCTATATAGTATCTCTCTCTAACAGTATGTTGTCAGGTCAAAGCTGCCCTCTCTCTATACAGTATCTCTCTATACAGTATGTTGTCAGGTCAAAGCTGCCCTCTCTCTATACAGTATCCTCTCTATACAGTATGTTTTCAGGTCAAAGCTGCCCTCTCTCTATACAGTATCCTCTCTATACAGTATGTTTTCAGGTCAAAGCTGCCCTCTCTCTATACAGTATCCTCTCTATACAGTATGTTTTCAGGTCAAAGCTGCCCTCTCTCTATATAGTATCCTCTCTATACAGTATGTTTTCAGGTCAAAGCTGCCCTCTCTCTATACAGTATCCTCTCTATACAGGATGTTGTCAGATCAAAGCTGCCCTCTCTCTATATAGTATCTCTCTAACAGTATGTTGTCAGGTCAAAGCTGCCCTCTCTCTATACAGTATCTCTCTAACAGTATGTTTTCAGGTCAAAGCTGCCCTCTCTCTATACAGTATCTCTCTATACAGTATGTTGTCAGGTCAAAGCTGCCCTCTCTCTATATAGTATCTCTCTATACAGTATGTTGTCAGGTCAAAGCTGCCCTCTCTCTATATAGTATCTCTCTATACAGTATGTTGTCAGGTCAAAGCTGCCCTCTCTCTATACAGTATCTCTCTAACAGTATGTTGTCAGGTCAAAGCTGCCCTCTCTATACAGTATCTCTCTATACAGTATGTTGTCAGGTCAAAGCTGCCCTCTCTCTATACAGTATCTCTCTCTAACAGTATGTTGTCAGGTCAAAGCTGCCCTCTCTATACAGTATCTCTCTATACAGTATGTTGTCAGGTCAAAGCTGCCCTCTCTCTATACAGTATCCTCTCTATACAGTATGTTTTCAGGTCAAAGCTGCCCTCTCTCTATATAGTATCCTCTCTATACAGTATGTTTTCAGGTCAAAGCTGCCCTCTCTCTATACAGTATCCTCTCTATACAGTATGTTGTCAGGTCAAAGCTGCCCTCTCTCTATATAGTATCTCTCTATACAGTATGTTGTCAGGTCAAAGCTGCCCTCTCTCTATACAGTATCTCTCTAACAGTATGTTGTCAGGTCAAAGCTGCCCTCTCTCTATACAGTATCCTCTCTATACAGTATGTTGTCAGGTCAAAGCTGCCCTCTCTCTATATAGTATCTCTCTCTAACAGTATGTTGTCAGGTCAAAGCTGCCCTCTCTCTATACAGTATCCTCTCTATACAGTATGTTGTCAGGTCAAAGCTGCCCTCTCTCTAAACAGTATCCTCTCTATACAGTATGTTGTCAGGTCAAAGCTGCCCTCTCTCTATATAGTATCTCTCTAACAGTATGTTTTCAGGTCAAAGCTGCCCTCTCTCTATATAGTATCTCTCTATACAGTATGTTGTCAGGTCAAAGCTGCCCTCTCTCTATATAGTATCTCTCTATACAGTATGTTGTCAGGTCAAAGCTGCCCTCTCTCTATACAGTATCCTCTCTATACAGTATGTTTTCAGGTCAAAGCTGCCCTCTCTCTATACAGTATCCTCTCTATACAGGATGTTTTCAGGTCAAAGCTGCCCTCTCTCTATACTATATCCTCTCTATACAGTATGTTGTCAGGTCAAAGCTGCCCTCTCTCTATACAGTATCCTCTCTATACAGTATGTTGTCAGGTCAAAGCTGCCCTCTCTCTATACAGTATCTCTCTATACAGTATGTTGTCAGGTCAAAGCTGCCCTCTCTCTATACAGTATCTCTCTAACAGTATGTTGTCAGGTCAAAGCTGCCCTCTCTCTATACAGTATCTCTCTAACAGTATGTTGTCAGGTCAAAGCTGCCCTCTCTCTATACAGTATCTCTCTATACAGTATGTTGTCAGGTCAAAGCTGCCCTCTCTCTATACAGTATCTCTCTAACAGTATGTTGTCAGGTCAAAGCTGCCCTCTCTCTATACAGTATCTCTCTAACAGTATGTTGTCAGGTCAAAGCTGCCCTATCTCTATATAGTATCTCTAACAGTATGTTGTCAGGTCAAAGCTGCCCTCTCTCTATACAGTATCTCTCTATACAGTATGTTGTCAGGTCAAAGCTGCCCTCTCTATACAGTATCCTCTCTATACAGTATGTTGTCAGGTCAAAGCTGCCCTCTCTATATACAGTATCCTCTCTATACAGTATGTTGTCAGGTCAAAGCTGCCCTCTCTCTATATAGTATCTCTCTAACAGTATGTTGTCAGGTCAAAGCTGCCCTCTCTCTATACAGTATCCTCTCTATACAGTATGTTGTCAGGTCAAAGCTGCCCTCTCTCTATACAGTATCTCTCTATACAGTATGTTGTCAGGTCAAAGCTGCCCTCTCTATACAGTATCCTCTCTATACAGTATGTTGTCAGGTCAAAGCTGCCCTCTCTATATACAGTATCCTCTCTATACAGTATGTTGTCAGGTCAAAGCTGCCCTCTCTCTATATAGTATCTCTCTAACAGTATGTTGTCAGGTCAAAGCTGCCCTCTCTCTATACAGTATCCTCTCTATACAGTATGTTGTCAGGTCAAAGCTGCCCTCTCTCTATACAGTATCCTCTCTATACAGTATGTTGTCAGGTCAAAGCTACCCTCTCTCTATACAGTATCCTCTCTATACAGTATGTTGTCAGGTCAAAGCTGCCCTCTCTCTATACAGTATCATCTGAATTAGTTTCTCTCTTTCCCTCTTTCTCTCTCTTCCCCCTGACCGTTGATATTTCTGGTCCTCAACCCTTTAAAAAAAAATCTCTTTCTCTTTGTCTCTCTCTCTTTCAGACGGTGAAAGGAGGGATCTCAGAGACTCGCATTGAGAAGAGGATTGTTATAACTGGGGACACAGAGATTGATCATGATAAGGTGGGGGACAGAATTCTAATAGCAGCCCCCAGCTCTGTGCTAGCTGGCTCTGTATGTATTCCGTTAGAGACCACTTCAGTGGAGTAACAATATATTATTCCTCTGGTTTAGAGCTATCACATATAATCTATACTTTTTAACATTTCATTCCTCTGTATTATTGTTACAAATCAAATCAAAAAAGAGAAAAGAGCTTGTTCGTTGATGTGATGTGAACTGAACGCGGTCTTGTCCGAATGTAGTACCCCTTTCAGTGTTTACTTGGGTAATGAACATTTACAACTGTGTAGTCGTGTGGGTTTTAGCGACTGTATTTCCCTGTGGGGTGATTGTGTTCACAAAATCAAGTCTTTAATGTATGTATAGCCTTTTTATTAGTGCCATCAATTTCAATGTATTGAATCTTCCCCTATGTATTTGTGTGTGTGTGTGTGTGTGTGTGTGTGTGTGTGTGTGTATTCCCTCTTCTCAGGCTCTGGCCCAGGCCATCAAGGAGGCGAAGGAGCAGCACCCGGACATGTCTGTGACCAGAGTGGTGGTGCACCAGGAAACAGAGATCACCCCAGATTAACCCCAGACTCACCTCTCCTATAACCAGGTCAGTAGTACCCCTAACCCTAACCCCAGATTAACCCCAGACTCACCTCTCCTATAACCAGGTCAGTAGTACCCCTAACCCTAACCCCATATTAACCCCAGACTCACCTCTCCTATAACCAGGTCAGTAGTACCCCTAACCCTAACCCCAGATTAACCCCAGACTCACCTCTCCTATAACCAGGTCAGTAGTAACCCTAACCCCAGACTCACCTCTCCTATAACCAGGTCAGTAGTAACCCTAACCCCAGATTAACCCCAGGCTCACCTCTCCTATAACCAGGTCAGTAGTACCCCTAACCCTAACCCCAGATTAACCCCAGACTCACCTCTCCTATAACCAGGTCAGTAGTACCCCTAACCCTAACCCCAGATTAACCCCAGACTCACCTCTCCTATAACCAGGTCAGTAGTAACCCTAACCCCAGATTAACCCCAGACTCACCTCTCCTATAACCAGGTCAGTAGTAACCCTAACCCCAGATTAACCCCAGGCTCACCTCTCCTATAACCAGGTCAGTAGTAACCCTAACCCCAGATTAACCCCAGACTCACCTCTCCTATAACCAGGTCAGTAGTACCCCTAACCCTAACCCCAGATTAACCCCAGGCTCACCTCTCCTATAACCAGGTCAGTAGTAACCCTAACCCTAACCCCAGATTAACCCCTCCTATAACCAGGTCAGTAGTACCTGTGTGGTAGTGTGTGGTAGTGTTAGTGTGTGGTAGTGTTAGTGTGTGGTAATGTGTGGTAATGTGTGGTAATGTGTGGTAGTGTTAGTGTGTGGTAGTGTGTGGTAGTGTTAGTGTGTGTTAGTGTGTGGTAGTGTTAGTGTGTGGTAGTGGTAGTGTGTGGTAGTGTGTGGTAGTGTTAGTGTGTGGTAGTGTTAGTGTGTGGTAGTGTTAGTGTGTGGTAGTGTGTGGTAGTGTTAGTGTGTGGTAGTGTTAGTGTGTGGTAGTGTTAGTGTGTGGTAGTGTGTGGTAGTGTGTGGTAGTGTGTGGTAGTGTTAGTGTGTGTTAGTGTGTGGTAGTGTTAGTGTGTGGTAGTGGTAGTGTGTGGTAGTGTGTGGTAGTGTTAGTGTGTGGTAGTGTTAGTGTGTGGTAGTGTTAGTGTGTGGTAGTGTGTGGTAGTGTTAGTGTGTGGTAGTGTTAGTGTGTGGTAGTGTTAGTGTGTGGTAGTGTGTGGTAGTGTGTGTTAGTGTGTGGTAGTGGTAGTGTGTGGTAGTGTGTGGTAGTGTGTGGTAGTGTGTGGTAGTGTTAGTGTGTGTTATTGTGTGGTAGTGTTAGTGTGTGGTAGTGGTAGTGTGTGGTAAATTCAGTTCAACTCAATCCCTCCTCCCAACCGTCTGTCGATTCAGTTCAACTCAATCCCTCCTCCCAACCCAGTCTGTCCATTCAGTTCAACTCAATCCCTCCTCCCAACCGTCTGTCCATTCAGTTCAACTCAATCCCTCCTCCCAACCGTCTGTCCATTCAGTTCAACTCAATCCCTCCTCCCAACCGTCTGTCGATTCAGTTCAACTCAATCCCTCCTCCCAACCCAGTCTGTCAATTCAGTTCAACTCAATCCCTCCTCCCAACCGTCTGTCCATTCAGTTCAACTCAATCCCTCCTCCCAACCCAGTCTGTCAATTCAGTTCAACTCAATCCCTCCTCCCAACCGTCTGTCCATTCAGTTCAACTCAATCCCTCCTCCCAACCGTCTGTCCATTCAGTTCAACTCAATCCCTCCTCCCAACCCAGTCTGTTGATTCAGTTCAACTCAATCCCTCCTCCCAACCCAGTCTGTCCATTCAGTTCAACTCAATCCCTCCTCCCAACCCAGTCTGTTGATTCAGTTCAACTCAATCCCTCCTCCCAACCGTCTGTCCATTCAGTTCAACTCAATCCCTCCTCCCAACCCGGTCTGTCCATTCAGTTCAACTCAATCCCTCCTCCCAACCGTCTGTCGATTCAGTTCAACTCAATCCCTCCTCCCAACCGTCTGTCCATTCAGTTCAACTCAATCCCTCCTCCCAACCGTCTGTCGATTCAGTTCAACTCAATCCCTCCTCCCAACCGTCTGTCCATTCAGTTCAACTCAATCCCTCCTCCCAACCGTCTGTCCATTCAGTTCAACTCAATCCCTCCTCCCAACCCGGTCTGTCCATTCAGTTCAACTCAATCCCTCCTCCCAACCCGGTCTGTCCATTCAGTTCAACTCAATCCCTCCTCCCAACCGTCTGTCCATTCAGTTCAACTCAATCCCTCCTCCCAACCGTCTGTCGATTCAGTTCAACTCAATCCCTCCTCCCAACCCAGTCTGTCCATTCAGTTCAACTCAATCCCTCCTCCCAACCCAGTCTGTCCATTCAGTTCAACTCAATCCCTCCTCCCAACCGTCTGTCCATTCAGTTCAACTCAATCCCTCCTCCCAACCCAGTCTGTCCATTCAGTTCAACTCAATCCCTCCTCCCAACCGTCTGTCCATTCAGTTCAACTCAATCCCTCCTCCCAACCCAGTCTGTTGATTCAGTTCAAAGCACTGCATGCTACTGACACTGGACATGCATACATACAGTGCATTCGTAAAGTATTCAGACCCCTTGACTTTTTCCACATTTTGTTACGTTACAGCCTTATTCGGAAATGGATAATATTGTATTTTTTTCCCCTCATCAATCTACACACAATACCCCATAATGACAAACCAAAAACAGGTTTTTAGAAGTGTTTGCAAATCTCTAAAAAACAACAACTGAAATATAATATTTACATACTTATTCAGACGCTTTACTCAGTACTTTGTTGAAGCACCTTTGGCAGTGATTACAGCCTTGAGTCTTCTTGGGTATGACGCTAAAAGCTTGGTACACCTGTATTTGGGGAGTTTCTCCCATTCTTCTCTGCAGATCCTCTCAAGCTCTGTCAGGTTGGATGGTCAGCTTCGCTGCACAGCTATTTTCAGGTCTCTCCAGAGATGTTAGATCGGGTTCAAGTCCGGGCTCTGGCTGGGCCACTCAAGGACATTCAGAGACTTGTCCCGAAGTCACTCCTGCATTGTCTTGGCTGTGTGCTTAGGGTCGTTGTCCTGTTGGAAGGTGAACCTTTGCCCCAGTCTGAGGTCCTGATCGCTCTGGAGCAGGTTTTCATCAAGGATCTCTCTGTACTTTGCTCCGTTCATCTTTCCCTCCATCCTGACTAGTCTCCCAGTCCCTGCCGCTGAAAAACATCCCCACAGCATGATGCTGCCACCACCATGCTTCACCGTAGGGATGGTGCCAGGCTTCCTCCAGACGTGACGTTTGGCATTCAGGCCATAGAGTTCAATCTTGGTTTCATCAGACCAGAGAGTCCTTCAGGTGCCTTTTGGCAAACTTCAAGCTGGCTGTCATGTGCCTTTTACTGAGGAGTGGCTTTCGTCTGGCAACTCTATCATAAAGGCCTGATTGGTGGAGTGCTGCAGAGACGGTTGTCCTTCTGGAAGGTTCTCCCATCTCCACAGAAGAACTCTGGAGCTTTGTCAGAGTGACCATCGGGTACTTGGTCACCTCCCTGACCAAGTCCCTTCTCCCCCGATTGCTCAGTTTGGCCGGGCGGCCAGCTCTAGGAAGATAATTGGTGGTTCCAAACTTCTTCCATTTAACAATGATGGAGACCACTGTGTTCTTGGGGACCTTCAATGCTGCAGAATTTTTTTGGCACCCTTCCCCAGATCTGTGCCTCGACACAATCCTGTCTCTGAGCTCTACAGACAATTCCTTCGACCTCATGGCTTGGTTTTTGCTCTGACATGCACTGTCAACTGTGGGACCTTATATAGACAGGTGTGTCTCTTTCTAAATCATGTCCAATCAATTGAATTTACCACAGGTGGACTCCAATCAAATTGTAGAAACATCTCAAGGATGATCAATGGAAACAGGATTGCACCTGATCAAAATTTCGAGTCTAATAGCAAAGGGTCTGAATACTTATGTAAATAAGTTCTTTTTTTATATATATATATTTGCAAAACTTTCTACAAACCTGTTTTTGTTTTGTCAGTATGGGGTATTGTGTGTAGATTGATGAGGGAAACATTACATTTAATCCATTTTTGAATAAGGCTGTAACGTAACAACATGTGGAAAAAGTCAAGGGGTCTGAAACTTTCCGAATGCAGTGTATATTACAACTTAAAACTGCAGGTCCTTGCAATTTTAGCACCGGCCGTTAAAAGTGCGTGGATTTGGTTATAACAGTTTACCAGTCAGGTCTGTTCCTACATGAAACAGGGCATCTCTGCATGAGGTCTGTAAACACTGGTGCCCATGTGGCTTTAATTATAGCCCTGCATGTTTGTGTCCAGTTAAAGCACCCAGGCTCAGTTTGCATCCCAAATGGCACCCTATTCCCTACAATGTGAACTACGTTTCACCAGGTTCTATATAGTGCACTGCTTTTGACTAGGTTCCTGGTCAAACATAGTTCATTTTGTAGCGAGCAGGGTGACATTTGGGACGTAGGCTAGGAGTCTGGTGCTGTTTAGCCAGCTGCCAGTGTGGTATGTGTACACACAGTGCCTGCCACCCCCTCCCTCTGAGACAGGGGGGAGACAGGGGGAGACAGGGGGAGACAGGGGGAGACAGGGGGGAGACAGGGGGGAGAGACGGGGAGAGAGTGCCCTCGCTGTGAGTTCCCACCATGTTCAGGGCCTGTGTGCATGGAGCCCTGTGTTCAGGCCCTGTGTGCATGGAGCCCTGTGTTCAGGCCCTGTGTGCATGGAGCCCTGTGTTCAGGGCCTGTGTGTATGGAGCCCTGTGTTCATGGAGCTCTGTGTTCATGGAGCCCTGTGTTCATGGAGCTCTGTGTTCATGGAGCCCTGTGTTCATAGAGTCCTGCTCTGTTTAATTTACACATTCCATCAACCTAACAGTGTTTACATCAGTGAAGCCAGAGAACACCACTAACAATCCTACTCGCTCCCTCCCTCTCCGCTTCTCCCAACCACCCCACCCACCCGTTCCTTGTCTCCACCAGGCTCCTGCATGCTCCACCCTCCCTGTCGGCATCCTGCTTTTTAAAAAAGTGTTTCCCCTCACTTTCTTCTCTGCTTTTTATCTTGAGTGTTGGATCAGGGGAATGTTGAGGTAGTTACTGAAGTTGTGTCTCTCTGTCCACTGCCTGTCAAGCTGGGGACCAAAACTACCACGCGCCTGGGGAAGATGAACTCACACACAGCCCTCCCCCACCCCCACCCCCACCCTTCTCCGCTTGTGTCACCACCATTCATACATGTTTACCGCAGAGCCCCCCACCCCCACCCAACTGCACTGCCTTGGAGACAGACACACACCATACCAGACTGGACCAGTCCAACCAACCAGAGAGAAAAAGCTTCACTTTTGAACTATGAACCTTGAACCTCCCAGCCAATGGAGTTCAACCGAAGGAGAAGGGAACAAACAGAACTCTCCAGAAAACTCCCAGAATTCCCTAGGACTACCCACAATCCCTCTCTTTCGCTCTCCATTCCACTCTACTGCCAAATCCCGAACAACCGAACTGGACTTTTCTAAACAACAAAAATGTTGAAATAAAGTATTTGAATTTTTTCCTCTTTCTCCCATTTGTCTGGAGATTTTAACGATAATTTTCAAAGGGCACTTGGTATTTTAATTGTGTAGAGATTGCAGGAACTTTGTTCATATTTTTCTAAGAGTTTTCTTATCGTCGTAATTGGAAATATCGGTATCTTCAAGGTCAACTTTGAAGGGACTCTTATTCTGAAGGCGGATGATAACAAGGGATTGTGGGTGATTTTTCTGGAACTCTTAAACCATCGTGATACGAGGATCCCTCTTCAAATCAAACAACTTTACAACCAAGTTTGGTTTCATCTCTTGTACAGTACAAAAAGTTTGTAACATTTATTTTTCCCTCTCAATGTGAAAAGTATTTTTTCAATTTAAGTGTAAAAAATATCTAATTTCATCCAAACATTTTTGGGGGCCAATTTAAGAATCTTTCTGGTCTTTTGAAGATATGACTTCATGCTCTTCTGGAATATTCCTTTTGACTGTTTTAGTGGTCGTTGTTGTTGTAGTAACACTGGAGAAAAGGGTCTTCATCAGGACTGGAGGGAAAGAAGCAGTGTATTGAAATAACATGATTTTATTTATATTTATTACTTTATTTACATCCTCTGTCTTATTTGTGTGTATGTATCCAGCATTTTAGATCACCCTGACTTTTCAGTGCAGGTTTGTAGTTAAATGTTTTTGTATTAGGCTAGTCACACAGAACATTCCAACCACCAGCTACACAACATACCAGTCATTCATTTGTACCGGGCATGGCAGAGCAGCAGAGGCAACTTTACAATGTCCTGCATTCATTTTCCTGTATTTATACTTTTCTACCAAAGTGGGCAGTGTTTACTCATCCACAGAGATGGACCACTGTACAGAACATACACTACATGGCCAAAAGTATGTGGAGACCGCTTCAAATTAGTGGATTTGGCTATTTCAGCCACACCCGTTGCTTACAGGTGTAAAAATCGAACACACAGCCATGCAATCTCCATAGACAAACATTGGTAGTAGAATGGCCTTACTGAAGAGCTCAGTGACTTTCAACATGGCACCATCATAGGATACCACCTTTCCAACAAGTCAGTTCGTCAAATTTCTGCCCTGCTAGAGCTGCCCCGGTCAACTGTAAGTGTTGTTATTGTGAAGTGGAAACATCTAGGAGCAACCACAGCTCAGCCGCGAATTGGTAGGCCACACAAGCACACAGAACGGGACCACCCAGTGCTGAAGTGCGTAGCGCGTAAAAATTGTCTGTCCTCGGTTGCAACACTCACTACCGAGTTCCAAACTGCCTCTGGAAGCAACGTCAGCACAAGAACTGTTCGTCTGGAGCTTCATGAAATGGGTTTCCATGGCCGAGCAGCCGCACACAAGCCTAAGAGATTTTGTCGAGATTGGTGTGGAACAACTTGACTGGCATGCACAGAGCCCTGACCTCAAGCCCATCAAACACCGTTGGGATGAATTGGAACGCCGACTGCGAGCCAGGCCTAATCGCCCAAAATCAGTGCCCGACCTCACGAATGCTTGTGGCTGAATTGAAGCAAAACCCCGCAGCAATGTTCCAACATCTAGTGGAAATCCTTCCCAGAAGAGTGGAGGCTGTTATAGCAGCAAAGGGGGGACCAACTCCATATTAATGCCCATGATTTTGGAATGAGATGTTCGACGAGCAGGTGTCCACATACTTTTGGTCATGTAGTGTATATATCTTCGATCTAGAAGAAGTCAGTACGAGAAAGGTTCAAGCCAAATCCAAACAGGATTAGGATTAATTGGGGTTGATTAGAGAATCAATGTTAAAGGCCCAGTGCAGTCAAAAAAGTGATTTTCCTGTGTTTTATATATATTTCCACACTGTGAAATTGGGAGAGTTATGATAATGCCCTTTTAGTGTAAGAGCTATTTGAAAAGATGGAGGGTGGGATGGAGTTTTGGCATCACCAGTTAGTAAATTAGTTAATAAACCAATAAGAAAGAGAGTTCCAAACCTCTCTGCCAATAACAGCTAGTTTTTTTGTTTCCCCCTCCCTACTCAGACCACTCCCAGACAGTCCTAGCTAAATTATTGCTTGAGAAATGGCTCTTTGCTAAGAAGCTATTTTTGTAAATGTGTCCATTTTTATTCAAAACCATCACAGTAAAGTACTTCATTGTTACCCAGAATTGATTTGATATTGAGATAAAAACAGCTGCATTGGACCTTTCAAGTAAAAGAAAAGTAAACAGAAAAGTAAACAGAATGCCTCAATTGGGGATTTTGGGAACCCATTCCTTCTGGTTGCCTCTTTGGTGCTCTCCTTTTAGAAGGCTGTACTATTAACCACATCACAAAATTAAGTTTTTGTTACCCTTTTCTGTTTACTCCCATGTATTTATCTGTGAAGTGTACACATGTATTTGATCCTCCTGTGGAGTACACACTGTCCCTTTAATAAACAACCAATATTTAAGCAGAGAGTACAGCACAAACAGTTTTTTTTTAAATGTTTTGGTCTATTTTAAATACATGATTGTTTTTTTAGTACAAATAGTATTACGTTGTACAGAATCCAATGTCTTGTAATTCTTTGTCTTCTTCATTCTTCTTCTACATTGTTCATCCCTTTTCTGCATTAGTGATGGATGGAGACTAGGAGAACCGGCAAACTTTAGGTTCATGTTTGTTTCTTCGTAGTGAACCCTCTCTCATCACTCTCTCTCGCTCTCTCCATCTCTCTCTGTTGCCATCACTGAAAGACATGATATGTAATAAAACAGCACCACTGAATAAACACAAATGTAGACCCACCTTATTTTTGAACACATCGCTTGATATTCTGTTCTGTGCCTGAGGTTCTATGTTCAATTTCTCTATTTTCTTGTCTCATGAGGAAATTATAATTTCTCAGCTATTTTCAGTGTGAAATCTGAAAAACAGACCAAGAGTAGTCTCACAATCAGTCAGACAATTGTTTCCGAAATATTATACATGTATAAGACTGTTAATCGAGGCTAGTCTAAGAGATGCCTCATATTTTATAAGACAGTATTTCATCCTCTGTGTATTTGTGATCTGGTTCCCAGACCTCTAAACCCCATCGACACTCTGAGGTGAAGAGCAGAAGGATATATCAGCTGTCTGCCACAGGTGCTCTGAACCAGATAGGAAGTCTTTCACCCTAGACGGGTCGGCGTCGCTGTCTGGCCTGGGATAATTACTTAGCACCATAGACGTTCTGCTGTCGCTCTGGTTCTAGATAGATGGCGCCATAGAATGTTCTGCTGCTAGATAGTTGGCGCCATAGAATGTTCTGCAGCTAGATAGATGGCGCCATAGAATGTTCTGCAGCTAGATAGATGGCACCATAGAATGTTCTGCAGCTAGATAGATGGCACCATAGAATGTTCTGCAGCTAGATAGATGGCACCATAGAATGTTCTGCAGCTAGATAGATGGCACCATAGAATGTTCTGCAGCTAGATAGATGGCACCATAGAATGTTCTGCAGCTAGATAGATGGCACCATAGAATGTTCTGCAGCTAGATAGATGGCGCCATAGAATGTTCTGCAGCTAGATAGATGGCGCCATAGAATGTTCTGCAGCTAGATAGATGGCACCATAGAATGTTCTGCAGCTAGATAGATTGCTTCACCATAGACGTCCTGCTGTCAGGAAGACCGCTGGATGGGAGAACTAAGTCAAAGAATAAAATGAAATTGACTCTATGGGATTTGTTCCTACCAACCTAAGGATTAATTTGATACCCCCCATGTAGCTAAAGCTCAAACACAGACCAAATCGAAGCTTACCTTGTAAGATGTTTGCTGTTTGGTGAAAACGTTGTGTAAAATAAACATTTTGACTCTCGGGGCTGGTGATCAATAACGGTAGGACACAGGCAGACAAATAAGACCTCCTCATGAGTTTTTATTTGACCTTTATTTAACTAGGCAAGTGAGTTAAGAACAAATTCTTATTTACAATGACGGCCTACACCGGCCAAACCCGGACGACTCTGGGCCAATTGTGCGCCGCCCTATGGGACTCCCAATCACGGCCGGTTGTGATACAGCCTGGAATCGAATCAGGGGGTCTGTACTGACGACTCAAGCACTGAGATGCAGTGCCTTAGACCGCTGCGCCACTCGGGAGCCCGACAAGGGAGTCCCGGCTTTCAGTGTGTATCAACATATTCCCTGTTTATTTCGTTTATGCTTCACAACGCTAACCGGAACGTAGGTAGCAGCCATCTTGAAATGAGGTCATCGGCTCGGCCTGCCCTTATAATAGTGTATGCCCATATATGGTAGTAAGTCATACCAAAGATTTGAAGGCACCGATCAATAGCCAAGATACTCAGCTTTCCGCAGACACCCTGCTTTTGCAGTAGGGGCTACCGTTCTCATACCAGACTGAGTTGAATAAAAAAAATCTAATAGTGTCCCCAAATATGGGGTTAATTCACCTGCCAGGTCAAATAAACAACAGCAAAAAATCATATAAACAAACACGCCAGCAGAATC
>NW_028165170.1:27500-69033 GCF_964263955.1 Coregonus lavaretus
GAATGTTTTCTGTCTTCCTGCAGACATGCTGCACAATTACAGTGAGACTCTGAGTGGTTGTGAAATCGGGGCCAATATCAACATTTTGAACAGTGCACTTACACATTTTTACTTTAAATGTTCATGAATTATTGATATTCAAGAGACACAACTGGTTTTATCTTCTCAAAATTGTTCTGCTGCCTTTTCCACATAAGTGCACACACAGTATGTCCCCTGATTTCTCCCCAGATCCTGAAGTGTTCATTACAGTAATAAATCCCTTTAGCGTTATGGTTACCCTCTTTAATATATCTTCATTTACATTTTGATGTGTTGCTTGTTTACCTGCATGGTAATTCCCCTGAATAAATAAATGGCACCCTATTCCCTTTATAGTGCACTACTTTTAACCTTTTTGGACCCGGAATAGACAAGAACAGCTCAAGGACAGAACCACATCCTTTTTCTTTTTAAAGGCACACGTAGCCTACATATCAATGCATACACACAAACTATCTAGGTCAAATAGGGGAGAGGTGTTGTGCCGTGAGGTGTTGCTGTATCTGTTTTTGAAATCAGATTTGCTGTTTATTTGAGCAATATGAGATGGAACGGAGTTCCATGCAATAATGGCTCTATATAGTACTGTACGCTTTCTTGAATTTGTTCTGGATTTGGGGACTGTGAAAAGACCCCTGGTGGCATGTCTGGTGGGGTACGTGTGTGTGTCAGAGCTGTGTGTAAGTTGACTATGCAAACAATTTGGGATTTTCAACAGCCAGATTCATTACCAGATTCAGTTGAGGTCTAGAATTTAGGGAATGATTTATACCAAATACAATGCTCTTAGTTTTAGAGATGTTCAGGACCAGTTTATTACTGGCCACCCATTCCAAAACAGACTGCAACTCCTTGTTGTCACGGTCGTCTAAAACAGGAGACCAAGGCGCAGCGTTGCGAGTGAACATGATGACTTTAATTAGAAAAGCACGTCAATACAAAACAAAAGACGAAAGTGAAGTCCAACAGTGACAAAGACTGAACTTGGAACAAAAACCCACAAATCCCACAGGAAAACATTCAGATTAAATATGGCTCCCAATCAGAGATAACGAGCCGACAGCTGACACTCGTTACCTCCGATTGGGAGTCATAGACCAAACCTAGAAATGAAGCCAACAGAAAGGCAAACCTAGAAATACACCCAAACCCAACATAACAAAATACACCCTGGCTCAAATACAAAAGTCCCGGAGCCAGAGTGTCACAGTACCCCCCCCTAAAGGTGCGAACTCCGGGCGCACCAGCATACAGTCTAGGGGAGGGTCTGGGTGGGCGTCTGTCCACGGTGGCGGTTCTGGCCCTGGTCGTGGTCCCCACCCCACCTTAGTCACTATCCGCTTCCGTAGCCTCCTCCACATGACCACCCCCCAACTAAACCCCACTGGATTAAGGGGCGGCACCGGACTAAAGGGCAGCACCGGACTAAGGGGCAGCACCGGACTAAGGGGCAGTACCGGACTAAGGGGCAGCACCAGGATAAAGGGCAGCACCGGGCTAAGGGACAGCACCGGACTCAATGGCGGATCCTGGCTGGCTGGCTCTGGCGGATCCTGGCTGGACGGCTCTGGCGGATCCTGGCTGGACGGCTCATGGCTGGCTGAAGGATCTGGCTGCTCATGGCTGGCTGACGGATCTGGCTGCTCATGGCTGGCTGACGGATCTGGCTGCTCATGGCTGGCCGACGGATCTGGCTGCTCATGGCTGGCCGACGGATCTGGCTGCTCATGGCTGGCTGAAGGATCTGGCTGCTCATGGCTGGCTGACGGATCTGGCTGCTCATGGCCGGCTGACGGATCTGGCTGCTCATGGCTGGCGGAAGGCTCTGGCTGATCCTGTCTGGCGGAAGGCTCTGGCTGATCCGGTCTGGCGGAAGGCTCTGGCTGATCCTGTCTGGCAGAAGGCTCTAGCGGCTCCGGTCTGGCGGACGGCTCTGAAGGCTCATGGCAGACGGGCGGCTTAAGCGCCTTTGGGCAGACGGGCAGTTCAGGCGCCGTTGGGCAGACGGGCAGTTCAGGCGCCGTTGGGCAGACGGCAGACTCTGGCCGGGCGACGCGCACCGTAGACTTGGTGCGGGTGGCAGGAACAGGCCGGACCGGGCTGGCGACGCGCACCGTAGACTTGGTGCGGGTGGCAGGAACAGGCCGGACCGGGCTGGCGACGCGCACCGTAGACTTGGTGCGGGTGGCAGGAACAGGCCGGGTCGGGCTGGCGACGCGCACCGTAGACTTGGTGCGGGTGGCAGGAACAGGCCGGACCGGGCTGGCGACGCGCACCGTAGACTTGGTGCGGGTGGCAGGAACAGGCCGGGTCGGGCTGGCGACGCGCACCGTAGACTTGGTGCGGGTGGCAGGAACAGGCCGGGTCGGGCTGGCGACGCGCACCGTAGACTTGGTGCGGGGAGCAGGACTATGCCGGACCGGGCTGTGGAGACGGATAGGAGGCCTGGAGTGAACAGCGGCCACCACCCGTCCTGGCTGAATGCCTACCCTCACATACTCTGTGTGAGGCATCCGCACAGGACGTACAGGGCGGTGTACCCCTGGCCTGGTGGCCTCCTGGATTCGCCCCATCTTTGCCTCCGTCGTCCATGCCGTGTGCTTGATGCGTGGAGTCGGAACAGGTCGGGCTGGACTGGCGACGCACACCGTGGGCTTGATGCGTGGAGTAGGAACAGGCCGGTCCGTACTGGGAACACACACCACTGGCCTTAACCGGGGATCAGGAACGGGCCGGTCCGGACTGGTAACACACCTCAGTCTCTCACGCCGTGCCTCAACTGCTTCCCTCCCTCTATTCGCCAATGGCTCCCGTAATCCGATAGCCTTCTCTCCACATCTCCCTGTGGCAGCCTCCTGCTGCCCAACCGCCCAAGCCATGTGCCCCCCCCAAAAAACGTTTTGGGGTTGCCTCACGTCCTTCCAACGATGACCCTGCTGACGCCGTTGCTCCTCTCTCGCCAGGGCCTTGATCTTCCCCCAAGGTCCCTTGCCCCCGAGCATGTCCTCCCAGGACCACGATTTGCCCACCTGGGCCATCGCCAGCCTCTCGATCTCCTTACCAGGCGCCTCCTCCCATGTCCAGTCTCTTTGCTCCCGGACACACTGCTTGGTCCTTTGATGGTGGGTTTTTCTGTCACGGTCGTCTAAAACAGGAGACCAAGGCGCAGCGTTGCGAGTGAACATGATGACTTTAATTAGAAAAGCACGTCAATACAAAACAAAAGACGAAAGTGAAGTCCAACAGTGACAAAGACTGAACTTGGAACAAAAACCCACAAATCCCACAGGAAAACATTCAGATTAAATATGGCTCCCAATCAGAGATAACGAGCCGACAGCTGACACTCGTTACCTCCGATTGGGAGTCATAGACCAAACCTAGAAATGAAGCCAACAGAAAGGCAAACCTAGAAATACACCCAAACCCAACATAACAAAATACACCCTGGCTCAAATACAAAAGTCCCGGAGCCAGAGTGTCACACTTGTTAAGGGTTTCAGTGACTTCATTAGCTGTGGATGCTGATAGGTATACAGTGGGGAGAACAAGTATTTGATACACTGCCAATTTTGCAGGTTTTCCTACTTACAAAGCATGTAGAGGTCTGTAATTTTTATCATAGGTACACTTCAACTGTGAGAGACGGTATCTAAAACAAAAATCCAGAAAATCACATTTTATATGATTTTTAAGTAATTCATTTGCATTTTATTGCATGACATAAGTATTTGATACATCAGAAAAGCAGAACTTAATATTTGGTACAGAAACCTTTGTTTGCAATTACAGAGATCATACGTTTCCTGTAGGTCTTGACCAGGTTTGCACACACTGCAGCAGGGATTTTGGCCCACTCCTCCATACAAACCTTCTCCAGATCCTTCAGGTTTTGGGGCTGTCACTGGGCAATACGGACTTTCAGCTCCCTCCAAAGATTTTCTATTGGGTTCAGGTCTGGAGACTGGCTAGGCCACTCCAGTTGCCCTGGCTGTGTGTTTCGGGTCGTTGTCATGCTGGAAGACCCAGCCACGACCCATCTTCAATGCTCTTACTGAGGGAAGGAGGTTGTTGGCCAAGATCTCGCGATACATGGCCCCATCCATCCTCCCCTCAATACGGTGCAGTCGTCCTGTCCCCTTTGCAGAAAAGCATCCCCAAAGAATGATGTTTCCACCTCCATGCTTCACGGTTGGGATGGTGTTCTTGGGGTTGTACTCATCCTTCTTCTTCCTCCAAACATGGCGAGTGGAGTTTAGACCAAAAAGCTATAGTTTTTATCTCATCAGACCACATGACCTTCTCCCATTCCTCCTCTGGATCATCCAAATGGTCATTGGCAAACTTCAGACGGGCCTGGACATGCGCTGGCTTGAGCAGGGGGACCTTGCGTGCGCTGCAGGATTTTAATCAGTGACGGCGTAGTGTGTTACTAATGGTTTTCTTTGAGACTGTGGTCCCAGCTCTCTTCAGGTCATTGACCAGGTCCTGCCGTGTAGTTCTGGGCTGATCCCACACCTTCCTCATGATCATTGATGCCCCACGAGGTGAGATCTTGCATGGAGCCCCAGACAGAGGGTGATTGACCGTCATCTTGAACTTCTTCCATTTTCTAATAATTGCGCCAACAGTTGTTGCCTTCTCAACAAGCTGCTTGCCTATTGTCCTGTAGCCCATCCCAGCCTTGTGCAGGTCTACAATTTTATCCCTGAAGAGAGCTGGGACCACAGTCTCAAAGAAAACCATTAGTAACACACTACGCCGTCACGGATTAAAATCCTGCAGCGCACGCAAGGTCCCCCTGCTCAAGCCAGCGCATGTCCAGGCACGTCTGACGTTTGCCAATGACCATCTGGATGATCCAGAGGAGGAATGGGAGAAGGTCATGTGGTCTGATGGGACAAAAATAGAGCTTTTTGGTCTAAACTCCACTCGCCGTGTTTGGAGGAAGAAGAAGGATGAGTACAACCCCAAGAACACCATCCCAACCGTGAAGCATGGAGGTGGAAAAATCATTCTTTGGGGATGCTTTTCTGCAAAGGGGACAGGACGACTGCACCGTATTGAGGGGAGGATGGATGGGGCCATGTATCGTGAGATCTTGGCCAACAACCTCCTTCCCTCAGTAAGAGCATTGAAGATGGGTTGTGGCTGGGTCTTCCAGCATGACAACAACCCGAAACACACAGCCAGGGCAACTAAGGAGTGGCTCCGTAAGAAGCCTCTCAAGGTCCTGGAGTGGCCTAGCCAGTCTCCAGACCTGAACCCAATAGAAAATCTTTGGAGGGAGCTGAAAGTCCGTATTGCCCAGCGAAAGCCCTGAAACCTGAAGGATCTGGAGAAGGTCTGTATGGAGGAGTGGGCCATAATCCCTGCTGCAGTGTGTGCAGACCTGGTCAAGACCTACAGGAAACGTATGATCTCTGTAATTGCAAACAAAGGTTTCTGTACCAAATATTAAGTTTAGCTTTTCTGATGTATCAAATACTTATGTCATGCAATAAAATGCAAATTAATTACTTAAAAATCATACAATGTGATTTTCTGGATTTTTGTTTTAGATTCAGTCTCTCACAGTTGAAGTGTACCTATGATAACAATTACAGACCTCTACATGCTTTGTAAGTAGGAAAACCTGCAAAATCGGCAGTGTATCAAATACTTGTTCTCCCCACTGTATATGGTTGAATTATCAGCATACATGGACACACATGCTTTGTTTAATGCCAGTGGCAGGTTATTGGTTAAAATAGAAAAGAGTAGAGGGCCTAGAGAGCTGCCCTGCGGTACACCACACTTTACACGTTTGACAATAGAGAAGCTTCCATTAAAGAAACACCTTTGAGTTCTATTAGATAGATAGCTCTGAATCCACGATATGGCAGAGGTTGAAAAGCCATAACACATATGTTTTTTCAACAACAGGTTATGGTCAATAATATCAAAGGCTGCACTGAACTCTAACAGTACAGCTCCCACAATCTTCTTATTATCAATTTCTTTCAACCATCAGTCATTTGTGTCAATGCAGTACATGTTGGGTGCCCTTCTCTATAAGCATACTGTTGTTAATTTGTTTACAGAGAAATAGCATTGTATTTGGTCAAACACAATTCTTTCCAACAGTTTGCGAAGAGCTGGCAGCAAGCTGATAGGTCTGCTGTTAGAACCCGTAAAGGCTGCTTTACCACTCTTGGGTAGCGGAATTACTTTGGCTTCCCTCCAGGCCTGAGGACAAACACCTTCCTCTAGGCTCAGATTAAAGACATGACAGATAGGAGTGGCCATAGAGTCAGCTACCATCCTCAGTAGCTTTCCATCGAAGTTGTCAATGCCAGGAGGTTTGTCATTATTGATCGATAACAACAAAAAATCCACCTCTCCCACACTAACTTTACAAAATTCAAACCTGCAATGCTTTCCTTTCATTATTTGTCTTTTTTAGGCATCGTTATTTGTCTTTTTTAGGCATGAATACGATGGCTCACTGTTCATTGTTGGCATTTCCTGCCTAAATTTGCCCACATTGCCAATTAAGTAATCATTAAAGTAATTAGCAACATCAAAGGGTTTTGTGATAAATAAGCCATCTGATTGGAGTTGAATTTGTCTTTCTGCCCATAATTTCATTTAAAGTACTCAAGTTCTTTTCCATCATTCTTTATATCATTGATCTTGGCTTCATAATACAGTTTATTCTTCTTTTTGTTGAGTTTAGTCACAGAATTTCTCAATTTGCAGTAAATCAACCAGTCAGATGTGCAGCCAGACTTATTAGCCACTCCTTTTGCCCCATCTCGTTCAACCATAGTTCTGAGTATCCTGACAGACTTTGTTTTGATGTGAAATTGAACCAGGAGGAGTTATGAGTATCCTGACAGTCTTTGCTGTCCGCCTCCACTCTTATAGATAGTCTGATGTGTCAGCCTCCACTCTGATAGATAATCTGATGTGTCTGCCTCCACTCTGATAGATAATCTGATGTGTCAGCCTCCACTCTGATAGATAATCTGATGTGTCTGCCTCCACTCTGATAGATAATCTGATGTGTCAGCCTCCACTCTGATATATAATCTGATGTGTCAGCCTCCACTCTGATAGATAATCTGATGTGTCTGCCTCCACTCTGATAGATAATCTGATGTGTCTGCCTCCACTCTGATAGATAATCTGATGTCTGCCTCCACTCTGATAGATAATCTGATGTGTCTGCCTCCACTCTGATAGATAATCTGATGTCTGCCTCCACTCTGATAGATAATCTGATGTGTCTGCCTCCACTCTGATAGATAATCTGATGTGTCTGCCTCCACTCTGATATATAATCTGATGTCTGCCTCCACTCTGATAGATAATCTGATGTCTGCCTCCACTCTGATAGATAATCTGATGTCTGCCTCCACTCTGATAGATAATCTGATGTCTGCCTCCACTCTGATAGATAATCTGATGTCTGCCTCCACTCTGATAGATAATCTGATGTCTGCCTCCACTCTGATAGATAATCTGATGTGTCTGCCTCCACTCTGATAGATAATCTGATGTGTCTGCCTCCACTCTGATAGATAATCTGATGTCAGCCTCCACTCTGATAGATAAACTGATGTGTCTGCCTCCACTCTGATAGATAATCTGATGTCTGCCCCCACTCTGATAGATAATCTGATGTCTGCCTCCACTCTGATAGATAATCTGATGTACTCATTTCAGAAGCAGATGTTGAGGTTGTTAGTAAATTTAATGGGAAATTCCCTGATGTGGATATGATTCTTTCCTGATTTGAAGTATTAATGAAGTGCTTCTTGTAGAGCCTAGTTTCCCCTTTTCCTCTAGCATTTCCATTTTAATTTGTTAATGGTTACACAACATGGTAATTACCTTAAATAAATCGTATTTGCTCCTGATGTAAAAGTGACCCACTCTGATATACAGTCGTGGTTAAAAGTTTTGAGAATGACACAAGTATCGGTCTTCACAAAGTTTGCTGTTTCAGTGTTTTTAGATATTTTTGTCAGATGTTACTATGGTATACTGAAGTATAATTACAAGCATTCCATAAGTGTCAAAGGCTTTTATTGACAATTACATTAAGTTTATGCAAAGAGTCAATATTTGCAGTGTTGACCCTTCTTTTTCAAGACCTCTGCAATCCGCCCTGGCATGCTGTCAATTAACAACTGGCCCACATCCTGACTGATGGCAGCTCCTTCTTGCATAATCAATGCTTGGAGTTTGTCAGAATTTGTGGGTTTTTGTTTGTCCACCTGCCTCTTGAGGATTGACCACAAGTTCTCAATGGGATTAAGGTCTGGGGAGTTTCCTGGCCATGGACCCAAAATGTCGATGTTTTGTTCCCCGAGCCACTTAGTTATCACTTTTGCCTTATGGCAAGGTGCTCCATCATGCTGGAAAAGGCATTGTTCGTCACCAAACTGTTCTTGGATGGTTGGGAGAAGTTGCTGTCTGAGGATGTGTTGGTACCATTCTTTATTCATGGCTGTGTTCTTAGGCAAAATTGTGAGTGAGCCCACTCCCTTGGCTGAGAAGCAACCCCACACATGAATGGTCTCAGGATGCTTTACTGTTGGCATGACACAGGACTGATGGTAGCGCTCACCTTGTCTTCTCCGGACAAGTTTTTTTCTGGATGCCCCAAACAATTGAAAAGGGGATTCATCAGAGAAAACGACTCTACCCCAGTTCTCAGCAGTCCAATCCCTGTACCTTTTGCAGAATATCAGTCTGTCCCTGATGTTTTTCCTGGAGAGAAGTGGCTTCCTCGCTGCCCTTCTTGACACCAGGCCATCCTCCAAAAGTATTTGCCTCACTGTGCGTGCAGATGCACTCACACCTGCCTGCTGCCATTCCTGAGCAAGCTCTGCACTGGTGGTGCCCCGATCCCGCAGCTGAATCAACTTTAGGAGACGGTCCTGGCGCTTGCTGGACTTTCTTGTGCGCCCTGAAGCCTTCTTCACAACAATTGAACCTCTCTCCTTGAAGTTCTTGATGATCCAATAAATGGTTGATTTAGGTGCAATCTTACTAGCGGCAATATCCGCTAGTAATCCCCTGTGAAGCCCTTTTTGTGCAAAGCAATGATGACGGCACGTGTTTCCTTGCAGGTAACCATGGTTAACAGAGGAAGAACAATGATTTCAAGCACCAGTCTGTTATTCTAACTCAATCAGCATGACAGAGTGATCTCCAGCCTTGTCCTCGTCAACACTCTCACCTGTGTTTACGAGAGAATCACTGACATGATGTCAGCTGGTCCTTTTGTGGCAGGACTGAAATACAGTGGAAATGTTTTTGGGGGATTAAGTTCATTTTCATGGCAAAGAGGGACTTTGCAATTAATTGCAATTCATCTGATCACTCTTCATAACATTCTGGAGTATATGCAAATTGCCATCATAAAAGCTGAGGCAGCAGACTTTATGAAAACTAATATTTGTGTCATTCTCAAAACTTTGACCACGACTGTACAGTACCAGTCAAATGTTTGGACACACCTACTCATTCAAAGTTTTTTTTTTTTTTTTTTTTTACTATTTTCTACATTGTAGAATAATAGGGAAGTCATCAAAACTATGAAATAACACATATGGAATCATGTAGTAACCAAAAAAGTGTTAAACAAATCAAAATATATTTTATATTTGAGATTCTTCAAATAGCCACCCTTTGCCTTGATGACAGCTTTGCACATTCTTGGCATTCTCTCGACCAGCTTCACCTGGAATGCTTTCCAACAGTCTTGAAATAGTTCCCACATATGCTGAGCACTTGTTGGCTGCTTTTCCTTCACTCTGCGGTTCGACTCATCCCAGACCATCTCAATTGGTTGAGGTCGGGATATTGTGGAGGCCAGGTCATCTGATGCAGCACTCCATCTCTCTCCTTCTTGGTAAAATAGCCCTTACACAGCCTGGAGGTGTGTTGGGTCATTGTCCTGTTGAAAAACAAATGATAGTCCCACTAAGCCCAAACCAGATGGGATGGCGTATCGCTGCAGAATGCTGTGGTAACTATGCTGGTGAAGTGTGCCTTGAATTCTAAATAAATCACTGACAGTCTCACCAGCAAGCACCCCAACACCATAACACCTCCTCCTCCATGCTTTACGGTGGGAAATACAAATGCGGAGATCATCGGTTCACCCACACCGCGTCTCACAAAGACACAGCGGTTGGAACCAAAAATCTCCAATTTGGACTCCAGACCAAAGGACACATTTCCACCGGTCTAATGTCCATTGCTCGTGTTTCTTGGCCCAAGCAAGTCTCTTGTTCTTATTGATGTCTTTAGTAGTGGTTTCTTTGCAGCAATTGGACCATGAAGGCCTGATTCTCCTCTGAACAGTTGATGTTGAGATGTGCCGGTTACTTCAACTCTGTGAAGTATTTTTTTGGGCTGCAATTTCTGAGGCTGGTAACTCTAATGAACTTATCCTCTGCAGCAGAGGTAACTCTGGGTCTTCCATTCCTGTGGCGGTCCTCATGAGAGCCAGTTTCATCATAACGCTTGATGGTTTTTGCGACTGCACTTGAGGAAACTTTCAAAGTTCTTGAAATGTTCTGTATTAACTGACCTTCATGTCTTAAAGTAATGATGGACGGTTGTTTCTCTTTGCTTATTTGAGCTGTTCTTGCCATAATATGGACTTGGTCTTTTACCAAATAGGGCTATCTTCTGTATACCCCCCCTACCTTGTCACAACACAACTGATTGGCTCAAACGCATTTAGAAGGAAATAAATTAATTCCACAAATTAACTTTTAAGGCAGACCTGTTAATTGAAATGCATTCCAGGTGACTACATCATTAAGCTGGTTGAGAGAATGCCAAGAGTGTGCAAACTTGTCATCAAGGCAAAGGGTGGCTACTTCGAAGAATCTCAAATATAACATATATTTTGATTTGTTTAACACTTTTTCGATTACTACATGATTCCATATGTGTTATTTCATAGTTTTGATGTCTTCACTATTATTCTGCAATGTAGAAAATAGTAGAAATAAAGAAAAACCCTGGAATGAGTAGGTGTGTCCAAACTTTTGACTGGTACTGTATAAACTGATGTAGTCTCTTCAAAGCATTCAGGTTACCATCAGCTCCAGACAGAGGCCCAAACCCTCCTTCTCTCCTCCACCATCTTCTCCCAGCCATAACCATTCATTTCATTCATTATCCATCATCATAGCATGTTTTATTGGCATAAATGCTACACAACAGCAGATCTCGATGTATTTATTACCTGAAAATGTTCCAAAACTTAAGTGCTACTGTGGTTATTGCCAGCTGTGCAAACTCACCACCACCTACCTGTTCATTGTCAGCCCTGCGGGCGAAGTGTACGGCAGAAGATACCGTGTCCCAAATGGCACCCTATTCCCTATATAGTGAACTACTTTATGTCCAGAGGAGACTATCTCATTGCTCCGGGGGCTAGCTCATGTCCAGAGGGGGCTATGGCATTCTCACTGCTAATTGAGATGGGACAAGGACAGGCCCTGTAGGCCCTGTAGGGCAGGGAGGGGCAACTGGTGGACCAATTAAAAAATTAATAAATAAATATATATATATATATATATTTAGGAACTCAGTCGGGGTAGAATAATAGAATATACGAGGTGGAATTTAGAAAATGTGGTTGTGCATCACCAGTCACTCAGTTAGCCCATGTCAGCTACATGTTTTTTTATATCGGTAAGTTAGTCTAGCGGCCAGCTATCTAAACTAGTCTAGCGGCCAGCTATCTAAACTAGTCTAGCGGCCAGCTATCTAAACTAGTCTAGCGGCCAGCTATCTAAACTAGTCTAGCGGCCAACTATCTAAACTAGTCTAGCGGCCAGCTATCTAAACTTGTAGTAATCATGTTCAAATTACAGACCGGGGGGTGGGGCCCATTGATCATCAGTTATCATATTAAAAACTGCAAACATTTGCCTCCACCCTATGGCAAAATGTGTAGAATTGCAGGAAAGTAGCTGTAAAACTGCACATTTTTCTCAAAATGTGTAGAATTGCAGGAAATTAACTTAAAAACTAAAAAATTGTATATTCACTGTCATGAGGGGTGAGTTCCGTTTTTTTGTGGCCCCCACCCCCATCAAAGTTGCCCATCCCTGCTGTAGGGGAACCAGTAGTAACCAGTAGCACCAAGATCTGCTCTCCTCTCTCTTCTCTCTCTCCATCTGCAGCAGTAGAAGCAGAAGTCATATTTCAACCACCCATCTGCAGCAGTAGAGACAGAAGACAGCCTGCTCACTATTTCTTTACTTCTGGCATTCCTCAGCCTTTCTGCTTGTTGTCTGTGTGCTGTGTTCTCCCTACATCTCATTCTCTCATGCTGTCTCTCTTGTTTTTGTTCTCTCTCTCATGTTCTCTCTCTTTCTCTCTTTCATGTTCTCTCTCTTTCATGTTCTCTCTCTTTCTCTCTCACGTTCTCTCTCTTTCTCTCTCACGTTCTCTCTCTCTCTCTCTCTCACGTTCTCTCTCTTTCTCTCTCTCACGTTCTCTCTCTTTCTCTCTCACGTTCTCTCTCTTTCTCTTTTTCACGTTCACTCTCTTTCTCTCTCACCTTCTCTCTCTTTCTCTCTTTTACATTCTCTCTCTTTCTCTCTCACGTTCTCTCTCTTTCTCTCTCACGTTCTCTCTCTTTCTCTCTCACGTTCTCTCTCTTTCTCTCTTTCACGTTCTCTCTCTTTCTCTCTTTCACGTTCTCTCTCTTCTATATTTTTCGTTCTCACGTCGTTCTCTCTCTCTCTCATGTTCTCTTTCATGTTCTCTTTCTTTCTCTCTGTCATGTTCTCTCGCTCTCTTTCTCTCTCTCCCTCTATATCGCTACCTCTCTCTATCTCTCTATCTCACCCCTCTCTCTCTCTCTCTCTGAACCCTTCTCTCCCCCCCTCTCTCTTTGATCCCCCCCCCTCCTGTGGTGTTATGGTGATCATGTCCAGTGACCAGGGTACTGACAGCTAACACTCTGCATCCCAAATGGGACCCTATTCCCTATATAGTGCACCTATTTTTACCTAGGCCCATAGGGAATAGGGTGCCACTTGGTACTGAGTCACAGTGACCCGTCCTCAATAACTCAATACAATCAGTATGAATGTACTGCACACTGCAGGAAGTAGTTATTCCTCTGTCAGCAATTTCAAATCCCAGTATTGTGTCAATTCATCAGAATCCCAGTATTGTGTCAGTTTATCAGAATCCCAGTATAGTGTCAATTCATCAGAATCCCAGTATTGTGTCAAGTCATCAGAATCCCAGTATTGTGTCAATTCATCAGAATCCCAGTATTGTGTCAATTCATCAGAATCCCAGTATTGTGTCAATTCATCAGATTTTTTTCCCAGTCCTGCAGACAGGACAACCAACCCCCACGGGCCAGAATGACCTAGCTATTGTGTCGCACCATTCAAGACAACCGATATAAAATTACATTATGATGTGGTTGTAATGCATTGTGAAGACTTGTCATAAGCATTTACGATGCATTTATGCCTAATTAACATCTCCAAATCATCCTGTCTAAATACCATTGGAAATTGAAGTGTTACCAATATTTCATCCTCAGTCAGCCATTATCGTACTGTATTCATTTAAAATCCCTGTGTCGCCTTCATTTCATTAAGATTCATTAGTGTTGTTGTTTGGTTTGTAAATGAGCACCTTAGACAGACTGTTTGCCTCTGTTCCCTTGAACGAGTCGGAGTATTATAAACCAATCAGCTGGTGTTTAGGCTCTGACATCACATCACACACTTCTGCTGCTGTTTGAGAAATGTGCTGTGTCCCAAATGGAACCCTATTCCCCTTACACTGAGTGGACAAAACATTAAGAACACCTGCTCTTTCCATGAAATAGACTGACCAGGTGAATCCAGGTGAAAGCTATGATCCCTTATTGATGTCACTTGTTAAATACACTTCAATCAGTGTAGATGAAGGGGAGGAGACATGTTGAAGTAGGATTTTTAAGCCTTGAGACATGGATTGTGTAGGTGTGCCATTCAGAGGGTGAATGGGCAAGACAAAAGATTTAAGCTCCTTTGAATGGGGTATGGTAGTAGGTGCCAGGCGCACCAGTTTGTATCAAGAACTGCAACGCTGCTGGGTTTTTCACGCTCAACAGTTTCCCGTGTGTATCAAGAATGGTCCACCACCCAAAGGACATCCAGCCAACTTGACACAACTGTGGGAAGAATTGGAGTCAACATGGGCCAGCATCCCTGTGGAACGCATTCGACACCTTGTAGAGTCGGTGCCCCGAACGATTGAGGCTGTTCTGAGGGCAAAAGGGTATATTGCACTACTTCCTATGTTCCCTTGTCAAAAGTAGTGCACTATATAGGGAACAGGGTGCCATTTGGGGACGCAGACAAAGCAGTTATTTCTTGATATTCACAGTGGTTGGTATATGAATACAGAATATTAACCATGTTGAGACCTGGGCACTGGATCATATTTCTGTTATATTCACCATGATATTAGGGATAATCTGGAGAGCATATGTTAGCTGCAAGGAAAAATTCAACCCTCTCGGACTGTCAGTATGTTTTAGTCAGAGACAAATAGGTTGTTTAGGGTGTTCAGAGACAAATACAGAGAGAGGGAGAGATGGAGTGAGGGAGAGAGAGGTGAGACAGAGAGAGACAGAGAGAGAGACAGAGAGAGAGGTGAGAGAGAGAGAGAGAGAGAGAGAGGTGAGAGAGAGAGAGAGAGAGAGAGAGAGAGAGAGAGAGGTGAGAGAGAGAGAGAGAGAGAGAGGTGAGACAGGGAGGTTGTGTTTTATCACGGAGTCCTTATGGTGTACTCTTTCAAGTAAGATGATTGAGTGCGCTTTATAATAAATATTTTAATGCCAGTACTCAAGCTGCTATGACTGATTGCAGCCGAAGCCGAACAATCTCTGTTCTGTACTCTCCTAGCAAGACTATATGGTAAAGGTGTTCTGTACTCTCCTCCTAGCTAGACTATATGGTAAAGGTGTTCTGTACTCTCCTCCTAGCTAGACTATATGGTAAAGGTGTTCTGTACTCTCCTCCTAGCTAGACTATATGGTAAAGGTGTTCTGTACTCTCCTAGCTAGACTATATGGTAAAGGTGTTCTGTACTCTCCTCCTAGCTAGACTATATGGTAAAGCTGTTCTGTACTCTCCTCCTAGCTAGACTATATGGTAAAGGTGTTCTGTACTCTCCTCCTAGCTAGACTATATGCTAAAGGTGTTCTGTACTCTCCTCCTAGCTAGACTATATGGTAAAGGTGTTCTGTACTCTCCTCCTAGCTAGACTATATGGTAAAGGTGTTCTGTACTCTCCTCCTAGCTAGACTATATGGTAATGGTGTTCTGTACTCTCCTCCTAGCTAGACTATATGGTAAAGGTGTTCTGTACTCTCCTCCTAGCTAGACTATATGGTAAAGGTGTTCTGTACTCTCCTCCTAGCTAGACTATATGGTAAAGGTGTTCTGTACTCTCCTCCTAGCTAGACTATATGGTAAAGGTGTTCTGTACTCTCCTCCTAGCTAGACTATATGGTAAAGGTGTTCTGTACTCTCCTCCTAGCTAGACTATATGGTAAAGGTGTTCTGTACTCTCCTAGCTAGACTATATGGTAAAGGTGTTCTGTACTCTCCTCCTAGCTAGACTATATGGTAAAGGTGTTCTGTACTCTCCTCCTAGCTAGACTATATGGTAAAGGTGTTCTGTACTCTCCTCCTAGCTAGACTATATGGTAAAGGTGTTCTGTACTCTCCTCCTAGCTAGACTATATGGTAAAGGTGTTCTGTACTCTCCTCCTAGCTAGACTATATGGTAAATGTGTTCTGTACTCTCCTCCTAGCTAGACTATATGGTAAAGGTGTTCTGTACTCTCCTCCTAGCTAGACTATATGGTAAAGGTGTTCTGTACTCTCCTAGCTAGACTATATGGTAAAGGTGTTCTGTACTCTCCTCCTAGATAGACTATATGCTAAAGGTGTTCTGTACTCTCCTCCTAGCTAGACTAGATGGTAAAGGTGTTCTGTACTCTCCTAGCTAGACTATATGGTAAAGGTGTTCTGTACTCTCCTCCTAGCTAGACTATATGGTAAAGGTGTTCTGTACTCTCCTCCTAGCTAGACTATATGGTAAAGGTGTTCTGTACTCTCCTCCTAGCTAGACTATATGGTAAAGGTGTTCTGTACTCTCCTCCTAGCTAGACTATATGGTAAAGGTGTTCTGTACTCTCCTCCTAGCTAGACTATATGGTAAAGGTGTTCTGTACTCTCCTCCTAGCTAGACTATATGCTAAAGGTGTTTTGTACTCTCCTCCTAGCTAGACTATATGGTAAAGGTGTTCTGTACTCTCCTCCTAGCTAGACTATCTGCTAAAGGTGTTCTGTACTCTCCTAGCTAGACTATATGGTAAAGGTGTTCTGTACTCTCCTCCTAGCTAGACTATATGGTAAAGGTGTTCTGTACTCTCCTCCTAGCTAGACTATCTGGTAAATGTGTTCTGTACTCTCCTAGCTAGACTATATGGTAAAGGTGTTCTGTACTCTCCTCCTAGCTAGACTATATGGTAAAGGTGTTCTGTACTCTCCTCCTAGCTAGACTATATGGTAAAGGTGTTCTGTACCCTCCTAGCTAGACTATATGGTAAAGGTGTTCTGTACTCTCCTAGCTAGACTATATGGTAAAGGTGTTCTGTACTCTCCTCCTAGCTAGACTAGATGGTAAAGGTGTTCTGTACTCTCCTCCTAGCTAGACTATATGGTAAAGGTGTTCTGTACTCTCCTCCTAGCTAGACTATCTGGTAAAGGTGTTCTGTACTCTCCTCCTAGCTAGACTATATGGTAAAGGTGTTCTGTACTCTCCTAGCTAGACTATATGGTAAAGGTGTTCTGTACTCTCCTCCTAGCTAGACTATATGCTAAAGGTGTTCTGTACTCTCCTCCTAGCTAGACTAGATGGTAAAGGTGTTCTGTACTCTCCTAGCTAGACTATATGGTAAAGGTGTTCTGTACTCTCCTCCTAGCTAGACTATATGGTAAAGGTGTTCTGTACTCTCCTCCTAGCTAGACTATATGGTAAAGGTGTTCTGTACTCTCCTCCTAGCTAGACTATATGGTAAAGGTGTTCTGTACTCTCCTAGCTAGACTATATGGTAAAGGTGTTCTGTACTCTCCTCCTAGCTAGACTATATGGTAAAGGTGTTCTGTACTCTCCTCCTAGCTAGACTATATGGTAAAGGTGTTCTGTACTCTCCTCCTAGCTAGACTATATGGTAAAGGTGTTCTGTACTCTCCTCCTAGCTAGACTATATGGTAAAGGTGTTCTGTACTCTCCTCCTAGCTAGACTATATGCTAAAGGTGTTCTGTACTCTCCTAGCTAGACTAGATGGTAAAGGTGTTCTGTACTCTCCTCCTAGCTAGACTATCTGGTAAAGGTGTTCTGTAATCTCCTCCTAGCTAGACTAGATGGTAAAGGTGTTCTGTACTCTCCTCCTAGCTAGACTATATGGTAACGGTGTTCTGTACTCTCCTCCTAGCTAGACTATATGGTAAAGGTGTTCTGTACTCTCCTAGCTAGACTATATGGTAAAGGTGTTCTGTACTCTCCTCCTAGCTAGACTATATGCTAAAGGTGTTCTGTACTCTCCTAGCTAGACTATATGGTAAAGGTGTTCTGTACTCTCCTCCTAGCTAGACTATATGCTAAAGGTGTTCTGTACTCTCCTAGCTAGACTATATGGTAAAGGTGTTCTGTACTCTCCTCCTAGCTAGACTATATGGTAAAGGTGTTCTGTACTCTCCTCCTAGCTAGACTATATGGTAAAGGTGTTCTGTACTCTCCTCCTAGCTAGACTATATGCTAAAGATGTTCGGTACTCTCCTCCTAGCTAGACTATATGGTAAAGGTGTTCTGTACTCTCCTCCTAGCTAGACTATATGGTAAAGGTGTTCTGTACTCTCCTCCTAGCTAGACTATCTGGTAAAGGTGTTCTGTACTCTCCTCCTAGCTAGACTATATGGTAAAGGTGTTCTGTACTCTCCTCCTAGCTAGACTAGATGGTAAAGGTGTTCTGTACTCTCCTCCTAGCTAGACTATATGGTAAAGGTGTTCTGTACTCTCCTCCTAGCTAGACTATATGGTAAAGGTGTTCTGTACTCTCCTAGCTAGACTATATGGTAAAGGTGATCTGTACTCTCCTCCTAGCTAGACTATATGCTAAAGGTGTTCTGTACTCTCCTAGCTAGACTATATGGTAAAGGTGTTCTGTACTCTCCTCCTAGCTAGACTATATGGTAAAGGTGTTCTGTACTCTCCTCCTAGCTAGACTATATGGTAAAGGTGTTCTGTACTCTCCTCCTAGCTAGACTATATGGTAAAGGTGTTCTGTACTCTCCTCCTAGCTAGACTATATGGTAAAGGTGTTCTGTACTCTCCTCCTAGCTAGACTATATGGTAAAGGTGTTCTGTACTCTCCTAGCTAGACTATATGGTAAAGGTGTTCTATACTCTCCTAGCTAGACTAGATGGTAAAGGTGTTCTGTACTGTCCTCCTAGCTAGACTATATGGTAAAGGTGTTCTGTACTCTCCTCCTAGCTAGACTATATGGTAAAGGTGTTCTGTACTCTCCTCTTAGCTAGACTATATGGTAAAGGTGTTCTGTACTCTCCTCCTAGCTAGACTATATGGTAAAGGTGTTCTGTACTCTCCTCCTAGCTAGACTATATGGTAAAGGTGTTCTGTACTCTCCTCCTAGCTAGACTATATGGTAAAGGTGTTCTGTACTCTCCTCCTAGCTAGACTATATGCTAAAGGTGTTCTGTACTCTCCTAGCTAGACTATATGGTAAATGTGTTCTGTACTCTCCTCCTAGCTAGACTATATGGTAAAGGTGTTCTGTACTCTCCTCCTAGCTAGACTATCTGGTAAATGTGTTCTGTACTCTCCTAGCTAGACTATATGGTAAAGGTGTTCTGTACTCTCCTCCTAGCTAGACTATATGGTAAAGGTGTTCTGTACTCTCCTCCTAGCTAGACTATATGCTAAAGGTGTTCTGTACTCTCCTAACTAGACTATATGGTAAAGGTGTTCTGTACTCTCCTCCTAGCTAGACTATATGGTAAAGGTGTTCTGTACTCTCCTAGCTAGACTATATGGTAAAGGTGTTCTGTACTCTCCTAGCTAGACTATATGGTAAAGGTGTTCTGTACTCTCCTAGCTAGACTAGATGGTAAAGGTGTTCTGTACTCTCCTCCTAGCTAGACTATATGCTAAAGGTGTTCTGTACTCTCCTAGCTAGACTATATGGTAAAGGTGTTCTGTACTCTCCTCCTAGCTAGACTAGATGGTAAAGGTGTTTTGTACTCTCCTCCTAGCTAGACTATATGGTAAAGGTGTTCTGTACTCTCCTCCTAGCTAGACTATATGGTAAAGCTGTTCTGTACTCTCCTAGCTAGACTATATGGTAAAGGTGTTCTGTACTCTCCTCCTAGCTAGACTATATGGTAAAGGTGTTCTGTACTCTCCTCCTAGCTAGACTATATGGTAAAGGTGTTCTGTACTCTCCTCCTAGCTAGACTATATGGTAAAGGTGTTCTGTACTCTCCTCCTAGCTAGACTATATGGTAACGGTGTTCTGTACTCTCCTCCTAGCTAGACTATATGGTAAAGGTGTTCTGTACTCTCCTAGCTAGACTATATGGTAAAGGTGTTCTGTACTCTCCTCCTAGCTAGACTATATGCTAAAGGTGTTCTGTACTCTCCTAGCTAGACTATATGGTAAAGGTGTTCTGTACTCTCCTCCTAGCTAGACTATATGCTAAAGGTGTTCTGTACTCTCCTCCTAGCTAGACTATATGCTAAAGGTGTTCTGTACTCTCCTCCTAGCTAGACTATATGGTAAAGGTGTTCTGTACTCTCCTCCTAGCTAGACTATATGGTAAAGGTGTTCTGTACTCTCCTCCTAGCTAGACTATATGCTAAAGGTGTTCTGTACTCTCCTCCTAGCTAGACTATATGGTAAAGGTGTTCTGTACTCTCCTCCTAGCTAGACTATATGGTAAAGGTGTTCTGTACTCTCCTCCTAGCTAGACTATATGGTAAAGGTGTTCTGTACTCTCCTCCTAGCTAGACTATATGGTAAAGGTGTTCTGTACTCTCCTCCTAGCTAGACTATATGGTAAAGGTGTTCTGTACTCTCCTAGCTAGACTATATTGTAAAGGTGTTCTATACTCTCCTAGCTAGACTAGATGGTAAAGGTGTTCTGTACTCTCCTCCTAGCTAGACTATATGGTAAAGGTGTTCTGTACTCTCCTCCTAGCTAGACTATATGCTAAAGGTGTTCTGTACTCTCCTCCTAGCTAGACTATATGGTAAAGGTGTTCTGTACTCTCCTCCTAGCTAGACTATATGGTAAAGGTGTTCTGTACTCTCCTCCTAGCTAGACTATATGCTAAAGGTGTTCTGTACTCTCCTCCTAGCTAGACTATATGGTAAAGGTGTTATGTACTCTCCTCCAAGCCAGACTATATGGTAAAGGTGTTCTGTACTCTCCTCCTAGCTAGACTATATGGTAAAGGTGTTCTGTACTCTCCTCCTAGCTAGACTATATGGTAAAGGTGTTCTGTACTCTCCTCCTAGCTAGACTATATGGTAAAGGTGTTCTGTACTCTCCTCCTAGCTAGACTATATGGTAAAGGTGTTCTGTACTCTCCTAGCTAGACTATATTGTAAAGGTGTTCTATACTCTCCTAGCTAGACTAGATGGTAAAGGTGTTCTGTACTCTCCTCCTAGCTAGACTATATGGTAAAGCTGTTCTGTAATCTCCTAGCTAGACTATATGGTAAAGGTGTTCTGTACTCTCCTCCTAGCTAGACTATATGGTAAAGGTGTTCTGTACTCTCCTCCTAGCTAGACTAGATGGTAAAGGTGTTTTGTACTCTCCTCCTAGCTAGACTATATGGTAAAGGTGTTCTGTACTCTCCTCCTAGCTAGACTATATGGTAAAGCTGTTCTGTACTCTCCTAGCTAGACTATATGGTAAAGGTGTTCTGTACTCTCCTCCTAGCTAGACTATATGGTAAAGGTGTTCTGTACTCTCCTCCTAGCTAGACTATATGGTAAAGGTGTTCTGTACTCTCCTCCTAGCTAGACTATATGGTAAAGGTGTTCTGTACTCTCCTCCTAGCTAGACTATATGGTAACGGTGTTCTGTACTCTCCTCCTAGCTAGACTATATGGTAAAGGTGTTCTGTACTCTCCTAGCTAGACTATATGGTAAAGGTGTTCTGTACTCTCCTCCTAGCTAGACTATATGCTAAAGGTGTTCTGTACTCTCCTAGCTAGACTATATGGTAAAGGTGTTCTGTACTCTCCTCCTAGCTAGACTATATGCTAAAGGTGTTCTGTACTCTCCTCCTAGCTAGACTATATGCTAAACGTGTTCTGTACTCTCCTCCTAGCTAGACTATATGGTAAAGGTGTTCTGTACTCTCCTCCTAGCTAGACTATATGGTAAAGGTGTTCTGTACTCTCCTCCTAGCTAGACTATATGCTAAAGGTGTTCTGTACTCTCCTCCTAGCTAGACTATATGGTAAAGGTGTTCTGTACTCTCCTCCTAGCTAGACTATATGGTAAAGGTGTTCTGTACTCTCCTCCTAGCTAGACTATATGGTAAAGGTGTTCTGTACTCTCCTCCTAGCTAGACTATATGGTAAAGGTGTTCTGTACTCTCCTCCTAGCTAGACTATATGGTAAAGGTGTTCTGTACTCTCCTAGCTAGACTATATTGTAAAGGTGTTCTATACTCTCCTAGCTAGACTAGATGGTAAAGGTGTTCTGTACTCTCCTCCTAGCTAGACTATATGGTAAAGGTGTTCTGTACTCTCCTCCTAGCTAGACTATATGCTAAAGGTGTTCTGTACTCTCCTCCTAGCTAGACTATATGGTAAAGGTGTTCTGTACTCTCCTCCTAGCTAGACTATATGGTAAAGGTGTTCTGTACTCTCCTCCTAGCTAGACTATATGCTAAAGGTGTTCTGTACTCTCCTCCTAGCTAGACTATATGGTAAAGGTGTTCTGTACTCTCCTCCAAGCCAGACTATATGGTAAAGGTGTTCTGTACTCTCCTCCTAGCTAGACTATATGGTAAAGGTGTTCTGTACTCTCCTCCTAGCTAGACTATATGGTAAAGGTGTTCTGTACTCTCCTCCTAGCTAGACTATATGGTAAAGGTGTTCTGTACTCTCCTCCTAGCTAGACTATATGGTAAAGGTGTTCTGTACTCTCCTAGCTAGACTATATTGTAAAGGTGTTCTATACTCTCCTAGCTAGACTAGATGGTAAAGGTGTTCTGTACTCTCCTCCTAGCTAGACTATATGGTAAAGGTGTTCTGTACTCTCCTCCTAGCTAGACTATATGGTAAAGGTGTTCTGTACTCTCCTCCTAGCTAGACTATATGGTAAAGGTGTTCTGTACTCTCCTCCTAGCTAGACTATATGGTAAAGGTGTTCTGTACTCTCCTCCTAGCTAGACTATATGGTAAAGGTGTTCTGTACTCTCCTCCTAGCTAGACTATATGGTAACGGTGTTCTGTACTCTCCTGGCTAGACTATATGGTAAAGGTGTTCTGTACTCTCCTCCTATCTAGACTATATGGTAAAGGTGTTCTGTACTCTCCTCCTAGCTAGACTATATGGTAAAGGTGTTCTGTACTCTCCTCCTAGCTAGACTATATGGTAAAGGTGTTCTGTACTCTCCTCCTAGCTAGACTATATGGTAAAGGTGTTCTGTACTCTCCTCCTAGCTAGAATATATGGTAAAGGTGTTCTGTACTCTCCTCCTAGCTAGACTAGATGGTAAAGGTGTTCTGTACCCTCCTAGCTAGACTATATGTTAAAGGTGTTCTGTACTCTCCTCCTAGCTAGACTATATGGTAAAGGTGTTCTGTACTCTCCTCCTAGCTAGACTATATGGTAAAGGTGTTCTGTACTCTCCTCCTAGCTAGACTATATGGTAAAGGTGTTCTGTACTCTCCTCCTAGCTAGACTATCTGGTAAATGTGTTCTGTACTCTCCTAGCTAGACTATATGGTAAAGGTGTTCTGTACTCTCCTCCTAGCTAGACTATATGGTAAAGGTGTTCTGTACTCTCCTCCTAGCTAGACTATATGGTAAAGGTGTTCTGTACCCTCCTAGCTAGACTATATGGTAAAGGTGTTCTGTACTCTCCTAGCTAGACTATATGGTAAAGGTGTTCTGTACTCTCCTCCTAGCTAGACTAGATGGTAAAGGTGTTCTGTACTCTCCTCCTAGCTAGACTATATGGTAAAGGTGTTCTGTACTCTCCTCCTAGCTAGACTATATGGTAAAGGTGTTCTGTACTCTCCTCCTAGCTAGACTATCTGGTAAAGGTGTTCTGTACTCTCCTCCTAGCTAGACTATATGGTAAAGGTGTTCTGTACTCTCCTAGCTAGACTATATGGTAAAGGTGTTCTGTACTCTCCTCCTAGCTAGACTATATGCTAAAGGTGTTCTGTACTCTCCTCCTAGCTAGACTAGATGGTAAAGGTGTTCTGTACTCTCCTAGCTAGACTATATGGTAAAGGTGTTCTGTACTCTCCTCCTAGCTAGACTATATGGTAAAGGTGTTCTGTACTCTCCTCCTAGCTAGACTATATGGTAAAGGTGTTCTGTACTCTCCTCCTAGCTAGACTATATGGTAAAGGTGTTCTGTACTCTCCTAGCTAGACTATATGGTAAAGGTGTTCTGTACTCTCCTCCTAGCTAGACTATATGGTAAAGGTGTTCTGTACTCTCCTCCTAGCTAGACTATATGGTAAAGGTGTTCTGTACTCTCCTCCTAGCTAGACTATATGGTAAAGGTGTTCTGTACTCTCCTCCTAGCTAGACTATATGCTAAAGGTGTTCTGTACTCTCCTCCTAGCTAGACTATATGGTAAAGGTGTTCTGTACTCTCCTCCTAGCTAGACTATATGGTAAAGGTGTTCTGTACTCTCCTCCTAGCTAGACTATATGGTAAAGGTGTTCTGTACTCTCCTCCTAGCTAGACTATATGGTAAAGGTGTTCTGTACTCTCCTCCTAGCTAGACTATATGCTAAAGGTGTTCTGTACTCTCCTAGCTAGACTAGATGGTAAAGGTGTTCTGTACTCTCCTCCTAGCTAGACTATCTGGTAAAGGTGTTCTGTAATCTCCTCCTAGCTAGACTAGATGGTAAAGGTGTTCTGTACTCTCCTCCTAGCTAGACTATATGGTAACGGTGTTCTGTACTCTCCTCCTAGCTAGACTATATGGTAAAGGTGTTCTGTACTCTCCTAGCTAGACTATATGGTAAAGGTGTTCTGTACTCTCCTCCTAGCTAGACTATATGCTAAAGGTGTTCTGTACTCTCCTAGCTAGACTATATGGTAAAGGTGTTCTGTACTCTCCTCCTAGCTAGACTATATGCTAAAGGTGTTCTGTACTCTCCTAGCTAGACTATATGGTAAAGGTGTTCTGTACTCTCCTCCTAGCTAGACTATATGGTAAAGGTGTTCTGTACTCTCCTCCTAGCTAGACTATATGGTAAAGGTGTTCTGTACTCTCCTCCTAGCTAGACTATATGCTAAAGATGTTCTGTACTCTCCTCCTAGCTAGACTATATGGTAAAGGTGTTCTGTACTCTCCTCCTAGCTAGACTATATGGTAAAGGTGTTCTGTACTCTCCTCCTAGCTAGACTATCTGGTAAAGGTGTTCTGTACTCTCCTCCTAGCTAGACTATATGGTAAAGGTGTTCTGTACTCTCCTCCTAGCTAGACTAGATGGTAAAGGTGTTCTGTACTCTCCTCCTAGCTAGACTATATGGTAAAGGTGTTCTGTACACTCCTCCTAGCTAGACTATATGGTAAAGGTGTTCTGTACTCTCCTAGCTAGACTATATGGTAAAGGTGATCTGTACTCTCCTCCTAGCTAGACTATATGCTAAAGGTGTTCTGTACTCTCCTAGCTAGACTATATGGTAAAGGTGTTCTGTACTCTCCTCCTAGCTAGACTATATGGTAAAGGTGTTCTGTACTCTCCTCCTAGCTAGACTATATGGTAAAGGTGTTCTGTACTCTCCTCCTAGCTAGACTATATGGTAAAGGTGTTCTGTACTCTCCTCCTAGCTAGACTATATGGTAAAGGTGTTCTGTACTCTCCTAGCTAGACTATATGGTAAAGGTGTTCTATACTCTCCTAGCTAGACTAGATGGTAAAGGTGTTCTGTACTGTCCTCCTAGCTAGACTATATGGTAAAGGTGTTCTGTACTCTCCTCCTAGCTAGACTATATGGTAAAGGTGTTCTGTACTCTCCTCTTAGCTAGACTATATGGTAAAGGTGTTCTGTACTCTCCTCCTAGCTAGACTATATGGTAAAGGTGTTCTGTACTCTCCTCCTAGCTAGACTATATGGTAAAGGTGTTCTGTACTCTCCTCCTAGCTAGACTATATGGTAAAGGTGTTCTGTACTCTCCTCCTAGCTAGACTATATGCTAAAGGTGTTCTGTACTCTCCTAGCTAGACTATATGGTAAATGTGTTCTGTACTCTCCTCCTAGCTAGACTATATGGTAAAGGTGTTCTGTACTCTCCTCCTAGCTAGACTATCTGGTAAATGTGTTCTGTACTCTCCTAGCTAGACTATATGGTAAAGGTGTTCTGTACTCTCCTCCTAGCTAGACTATATGGTAAAGGTGTTCTGTACTCTCCTCCTAGCTAGACTATATGCTAAAGGTGTTCTGTACTCTCCTAACTAGACTATATGGTAAAGGTGTTCTGTACTCTCCTCCTAGCTAGACTATATGGTAAAGGTGTTCTGTACTCTCCTAGCTAGACTATATGGTAAAGGTGTTCTGTACTCTCCTAGCTAGACTATATGGTAAAGGTGTTCTGTACTCTCCTAGCTAGACTAGATGGTAAAGGTGTTCTGTACTCTCCTCCTAGCTAGACTATATGCTAAAGGTGTTCTGTACTCTCCTCGCTAGACTATATGGTAAAGGTGTTCTGTACTCTCCTCCTAGCTAGACTAGATGGTAAAGGTGTTTTGTACTCTCCTCCTAGCTAGACTATATGGTAAAGGTGTTCTGTACTCTCCTCCTAGCTAGACTATATGGTAAAGCTGTTCTGTACTCTCCTAGCTAGACTATATGGTAAAGGTGTTCTGTACTCTCCTCCTAGCTAGACTATATGGTAAAGGTGTTCTGTACTCTCCTCCTAGCTAGACTATATGGTAAAGGTGTTCTGTACTCTCCTCCTAGCTAGACTATATGGTAAAGGTGTTCTGTACTCTCCTCCTAGCTAGACTAGATGGTAAAGGTGTTCTGTACTCTCCTCCTAGCTAGACTATATGGTAAAGGTGTTCTGTACTCTCCTAGCTAGACTATATGGTAAAGGTGTTCTGTACTCTCCTCCTAGCTAGACTATATGGTAAAGGTGTTCTGTACTCTCCTCCTAGCTAGACTATATGGTAAAGGTGTTCTGTACTCTTCTCCTAGCTAGACTATATGGTAAAGGTGTTCTGTACTCTCCTCCTAGCTAGACTATATGCTAAAGGTGTTCTGTACTCTCCTCCTAGCTAGACTATATGGTAAAGGTGTTCTGTACTCTCCTCCTAGCTAGACTATATGGTAAAGGTGTTCTGTACTCTCCTCCTAGCTAGACTATATGGTAAAGGTGTTCTGTACTCTCCTCCTAGCTAGACTATATGCTAAAGGTGTTCTGTACTCTCCTAGCTAGACTATATGGTAAATGTGTTCTGTACTCTCCTCCTAGCTAGACTATATGGTAAAGGTGTTCTGTACTCTCCTCCTAGCTAGACTATCTGGTAAATGTGTTCTGTACTCTCCTAGCTAGACTATATGGTAAAGGTGTTCTGTACTCTCCTCCTAGCTAGACTATATGGTAAAGGTGTTCTGTACTCTCCTCCTAGCTAGACTATATGCTAAAGGTGTTCTGTACACTCCTAACTAGACTATATGGTAAAGGTGTTCTGTACTCTCCTCCTAGCTAGACTATATGGTAAATGTGTTCTGTACTCTCCTAGCTAGACTATATGGTAAAGGTGTTCTGTACTCTCCTAGCTAGACTATATGGTAAAGGTGTTCTGTACTCTCCTAGCTAGACTAGATGGTAAAGGTGTTCTGTACTCTCCTCCTAGCTAGACTATATGCTAAAGGTGTTCTGTACTCTCCTAGCTAGACTATATGGTAAAGGTGTTCTGTACTCTCCTCCTAGCTAGACTAGATGGTAAAGGTGTTTTGTACTCTCCTCCTAGCTAGACTATATGGTAAAGGTGTTCTGTACTCTCCTCCTAGCTAGACTATATGGTAAAGCTGTTCTGTACTCTCCTAGCTAGACTATATGGTAAAGGTGTTCTGTACTCTCCTCCTAGCTAGACTATATGCTAAAGGTGTTCTGTACTCTCCTAGCTAGACTATATGGTAAAGGTGTTCTGTACTCTCCTCCTAGCTAGACTATATGGTAAAGGTGTTCTGTACTCTCCTCCTAGCTAGACTATATGGTAAATGTGTTCTGTACTCTCCTCCTAGCTAGACTATATGGTAAAGGTGTTCTGTACTCTCCTCCTAGCTAGACTATCTGGTAAATGTGTTCTGTACTCTCCTAGCTAGACTATATGGTAAAGGTGTTCTGTACTCTCCTCCTAGCTAGACTATATGGTAAAGGTGTTCTGTACTCTCCTCCTAGCTAGACTATATGCTAAAGGTGTTCTGTACACTCCTAACTAGACTATATGGTAAAGGTGTTCTGTACTCTCCTCCTAGCTAGACTATATGGTAAATGTGTTCTGTACTCTCCTAGCTAGACTATATGGTAAAGGTGTTCTGTACTCTCCTAGCTAGACTATATGGTAAAGGTGTTCTGTACTCTCCTAGCTAGACTAGATGGTAAAGGTGTTCTGTACTCTCCTCCTAGCTAGACTATATGCTAAAGGTGTTCTGTACTCTCCTAGCTAGACTATATGGTAAAGGTGTTCTGTACTCTCCTCCTAGCTAGACTAGATGGTAAAGGTGTTTTGTACTCTCCTCCTAGCTAGACTATATGGTAAAGGTGTTCTGTACTCTCCTCCTAGCTAGACTATATGGTAAAGCTGTTCTGTACTCTCCTAGCTAGACTATATGGTAAAGGTGTTCTGTACTCTCCTCCTAGCTAGACTATATGGTAAAGGTGTTCTGTACTCTCCTCCTAGCTAGACTATATGGTAAAGGTGTTCTGTACTCTCCTCCTAGCTAGACTAGATGGTAAAGGTGTTCTGTACTCTCCTCCTAGCTAGACTATATGGTAAAGGTGTTCTGTACTCTCCTAGCTAGACTATATGGTAAAGGTGTTCTGTACTCTCCTCCTAGCTAGACTATATGGTAAAGGTGTTCTGTACTCTCCTCCTAGCTAGACTATATGGTAAAGGTGTTCTGTACTCTCCTCCTAGCTAGACTATATGGTAAAGGTGTTCTGTACTCTCCTCCTAGCTAGACTATATGCTAAAGGTGTTCTGTACTCTCCTCCTAGCTAGACTATATGGTAAAGGTGTTCTGTACTCTCCTCCTAGCTAGACTATATGGTAAAGGTGTTCTGTACTCTCCTCCTAGCTAGACTATATGCTAAAGGTGTTCTGTACTCTCCTCCTAGCTAGACTATATGGTAAAGGTGTTCTGTACTCTCCTCCTAGCTAGACTATATGGTAAAGGTGTTCTGTACTCTCCTAGCTAGACTATATTGTAAAGGTGTTCTATACTCTCCTAGCTAGACTAGATGGTAAAGGTGTTCTGTACTCTCCTCCTAGCTAGTCTATATGGTAAAGGTGTTCTGTACTCTCCTCCTAGCTAGACTATATGGTAAAGGTGTTCTGTACTCTCCTCCTAGCTAGACTATATGGTAAAGGTGTTCTGTACTCTCCTCCTAGCTAGACTATATGGTAAAGGTGTTCTGTACTCTCCTCCTAGCTAGACTATATGGTAAAGGTGTTCTGTACTCTCCTGGCTAGACTATATGGTAAAGGTGTTCTGTACTCTCCTCCTATCTAGACTATATGGTAAAGGTGTTCTGTACTCTCCTCCTAGCTAGACTATATGGTAAAGGTGTTCTGTACTCTCCTCCTAGCTAGACTATATGGTAAAGGTGTTCTGTACTCTCCTCCTAGCTAGACTATATGGTAAAGGTGTTCTGTACTCTCCTCCTAGCTAGACTATATGGTAAAGGTGTTCTGTACTCTCCTGGCTAGACTATATGGTAAAGGTGTTCTGTACTCTCCTCCTATCTAGACTATATGGTAAAGGTGTTCTGTACTCTCCTCCTAGCTAGACTATATGGTAAAGGTGTTCTGTACTCTCCTCCTAGCTAGACTATATGGTAAAGGTGTTCTGTACTCTCCTCCTAGCTAGACTATATGTTAAAGGTGTTCTGTACTCTCCTCCTAGCTAGACTATATGGTAAAGGTGTTCTGTACTCTCCTCCTAGCTAGACTATATGGTAAAGGTGTTCTGTACCCTCCTAGCTAGACTATATGGTAAAGGTGTTCTGTACTCTCCTCCTAGCTAGACTATTTGGTAAAGGTGTTCTGTACTCTCCTCCTAGCTAGACTATATGGTAAAGGTGTTCTGTACTCTCCTAGCTAGACTATATGGTAAAGGTGTTCTGTACTCTCCTAGCTAGACTATATGGTAAAGGTGTTCTGTACTCTCCTCCTAGCTAGACTAGATGGTAAAGGTGTTCTGTACTCTCCTCCTAGCTAGACTATATGGTAAAGGTGTTCTGTACTCTCCTCCTAGCTAGACTATATGGTAAAGGTGTTCTGTACTCTCCTCCTAGCTAGACTATATGGTAAAGGTGTTCTGTACTCTCCTCCTAGCTAGACTATATGGTAAAGGTGTTCTGTACTCTCCTCCTAGCTAGACTATATGGTAAAGGTGTTCTGTACTCTCCTAGCTAGACTATATGGTAAAGGTGTTCTGTACTCTCCTCCTAGCTAGACTATATGGTAAAGGTGTTCTGTACTCTCCTCCTAGCTAGACTATATGGTAAAGGTGTTCTGTACTCTCCTCCTAGCTAGACTATATGGTAAAGGTGTTCTGTACTCTCCTAGCTAGACTATATGGTAAAGGTGTTCTGTACTCTCCTCCTAGCTAGACTATATGGTAAAGGTGTTCTGTACTCTCCTCCTAGCTAGACTATATGGTAAAGGTGTTCTGTACTCTCCTCCTAGCTAGACTATATGCTAAAGGTGTTCTGTACTCTCCTCCTAGCTAGACTATATGGTAAAGGTGTTCTGTACTCTCCTCCTAGCTAGACTATATGCTAAAGGTGTTCTGTACTCTCCTAGCTAGACTATATGGTAAAGGTGTTCTGTACTCTCCTCCTAAATAGACTATCTGGTAAAGGTGTTCTGTACTCTCCTCCTAGCTAGACTAGATGGTAAAGGTGTTCTGTACTCTCCTCCTAGCTAGACTATATGGTAAAGGTGTTCTGTACTCTCCTCCTAGCTAGACTATATGGTAAAGGTGTCCTGTACTCTCCTAGCTAGACTATATGGTAAAGGTGTTCTGTACTCTCCTCCTAGCTAGACTATATGCTAAAGGTGTTCTGTACTCTCCTCCTAGCTAGACTATATGGTAAAGGTGTTCTGTACTCTCCTCCTAGCTAGACTATATGGTAAAGGTGTTCTGTACTCTCCTAGCTAGACTAGATGGTAAAGGTGTTCTGTACTCTCCTCCTAGCTAGACTAGATGGTAAAGGTGTTCTGTACTCTCCTAGCTAGACTAGATGGTAAAGGTGTTCTGTACTCTCCTCCTAGCTAGACTATATGGTAAAGGTGTTCTGTACTCTCCTCCTAGCTAGACTATATGGTAAAGGTGTTATGTACTCTCCTAGCTAGACTAGATGGTAAAGGTTTTCTGTACCCTCCTAGCTAGACTAGATGGTAAAGGTGTTCTGTACTCTCCTCCTAGCTAGACTATATGGTAAAGGTGTTCTGTACTCTCCTCCTAGCTAGACTATATGGTAAAGGTGTTCTGTACTCTCCTCCTAGCTAGACTATATGGTAAAGGTGTTCTGTACTCTCCTTGCTAGACTATATGGTAAAGGTGTTCTGTACTCTCCTAGCTAGACTAGATGGTAAAGGTGTTCTGTACTCTCCTCCTAGCTAGACTAGATGGTAAAGGTGTTCTGTACTCTCCTAGCTAGACTAGATGGTAAAGGTGTTCTGTACTCTCCTAGCTAGACTATATGGTAAAGGTGTTCTGTACTCTCCTAGCTAGACTAGATGGTAAAGGTGTTCTGTACTCTCCTCCTAGCTAGACTATATGGTAAAGGTGTTCTGTACTCTCCTCCTAGCTAGACTAGATGGTAAAGGTGTTCTGTACTGTCCTACCTAGACTATATGCTAAAGGTGTTCTGTACTCTCCTAGCTAGACTATATGTTAAAGGTGTTCTGTACTCTCCTAGCTAGACTATATGGTAAAGGTGTTCTGTACTCTCCTCCTAGCTAGACTAGATGGTAAAGGTGTTCTGTACTCTCCTAGCTAGACTAGATGGTAAAGGTGTTCTGTACTCTCCTCCTAGCTAGACTATATGGTAAAGGTGTTCTGTACTCTCCTCCTAGCTAGACTAGATGGTAAAGGTGTTCTGTACTCTCCTAGCTAGACTATATGGTAAAGGTGTTCTGTACTCTCCTAGCTATACTATATGGTAAAGGTGTTCTGTACTCTCCTCCTAGCTAGACTATATGGTAAAGGTGTTCTGTACTCTCCTCCTAGCTAGACTATATGGTAAAGGTGTTCTGTACTCTCCTCCTAGCTAGACTATATGGTAAAGGTGTTCTGTACCCTCCTAGCTAGACTATATGGTAAAGGTGTTCTGTACTCTCATCTAGCTAGACTATATGGTAAAGGTGTTCTGTACTCTCCTCCTAGCTAGACTATATGGTAAAGGTGTTCTGTACTCTCCTCCTAGCTAGACTATATGCTAAAGGTGTTCTGTACTCTCCTCCTAGCTAGACTATATGGTAAAGGTGTTCTGTACTCTCCTCCTAGCTAGACTATATGGTAAAGGTGTTCTGTACTCTCCTCCTAGCTAGACTATATGCTAAAGGTGTTCTGTACTCTCCTCCTAGCTAGACTATATGGTAAAGGTGTTCTGTACTCTCCTCCTAGCTAGACTATATGGTAAAGGTGTTCTGTACTCTCCTCCTAGCTAGACTATATGGTAAAGGTGTTCTGTACTCTCCTCCTAGCTAGACTATATGGTAAAGGTGTTCTGTACTCTCCTCCTAGCTAGACTATATGCTAAAGGTGTTCTGTACTCTCCTCCTAGCTAGACTATATGGTAAAGGTGTTCTGTACTCTCCTCCTAGCTAGACTATATGGTAAAGGTGTTCTGTACTCTCCTAGCTAGACTATATGGTAAAGGTGTTCTATACTCTCCTAGCTAGACTAGATGGTAAAGGTGTTCTGTACTCTCCTCCTAGCTAGACTATATGGTAAAGGTGTTCTGTACTCTCCTCCTAGCTAGACTATATGGTAAAGGTGTTCTGTACTCTCCTCCTAGCTAGACTGTATGGTAAAGGTGTTCTGTACTCTCCTCCTAGCTAGACTATATGGTAAAGGTGTTCTGTACTCTCCTAGCTAGACTAGATGGTAAAGGTGTTCTGTACTCTCCTAGCTAGACTAGATGGTAAAGGTGTTCTGTACTCTCCTAGCTAGACTATATGGTAAAGGTGTTCTGTACTCTCCTCCTAGCTAGACTATATGGTAAAGGTGTTCTGTACTCTCCTCCTAGCTAGACTATATGGTAAAGGTGTTCTGTACCCTCCTAGCTAGACTATATGGTAAAGGTGTTCTGTACTCTCATCTAGCTAGACTATATGGTAAAGGTGTTCTGTACTCTCCTCCTAGCTAGACTATATGGTAAAGGTGTTCTGTACTCTCCTCCTAGCTAGACTATATGCTAAAGGTGTTCTGTACTCTCCTCCTAGCTAGACTATATGGTAAAGGTGTTCTGTACTCTCCTCCTAGCTAGACTATATGGTAAAGGTGTTCTGTACTCTCCTCCTAGCTAGACTATATGCTAAAGGTGTTCTGTACTCTCCTCCTAGCTAGACTATATGGTAAAGGTGTTCTGTACTCTCCTCCTAGCTAGACTATATGGTAAAGGTGTTCTGTACTCTCCTCCTAGCTAGACTATATGGTAAAGGTGTTCTGTACTCTCCTCCTAGCTAGACTATATGGTAAAGGTGTTCTGTACTCTCCTCCTAGCTAGACTATATGGTAAAGGTGTTCTGTACTCTCCTCCTAGCTAGACTGTATGGTAAAGGTGTTCTGTACTCTCCTCCTAGCTAGACTATATGGTAAAGGTGTTCTGTACTCTCCTAGCTAGACTAGATGGTAAAGGTGTTCTGTACTCTCCTAGCTAGACTAGATGGTAAAGGTGTTCTGTACTCTCCTAGCTAGACTATATGGTAAAGGTGTTCTGTACTCTCCTCCTAGCTAGACTATATGGTAAAGGTGTTCTGTACTCTCCTAGCTAGACTAGATGGTAAAGGTGTTCTGTACTCTCCTCCTAGCTAGACTATATGGTAAAGGTGTTCTGTACTCTCCAACTAGCTAGACTATCTGGTAAAGGTGTTCTGTACTCTCCTAGCTAGACTAGATGGTAAAGGTGTTCTGTACTCTCCTAGCTAGACTATATGGTAAAGGTGTTCTGTACTCTCCTCCTAGCTAGACTATATGGTAAAGGTGTTCTGTACTCTCCTCCTAGCTAGACTAGATGGTAAAGGTGTTCTGTACTCTCCTAGCTAGACTAGATGGTAAAGGTGTTCTGTACTCTCCTCCTAGCTAGACTAGATGGTAAAGGTGTTCTGTACTCTCCTCCTAGCTAGACTAGATGGTAAAGGTGTTCTGTACTCTCCTAGCTAGACTATATGGTAAAGGTGTTCTGTACTCTCCTAGCTAGACTATATGGTAAAGGTGTTCTGTACTCTCCTCCTAGCTAGACTATATGGTAAAGGTGTTCTGTACTCTCCTCCTAGCTAGACTATATGGTAAAGGTGTTCTGTACTCTCCTAGCTAGACTATATGGTAAAGGTGTTCTGTACTCTCCTCCTAGCTAGACTATATGGTAAAGGTGTTCTGTACTCTCCTAGCTAGACTAGATGGTAAAGGTGTTCTGTACTCTCCTCCTAGCTAGACTAGATGGTAAAGGTGTTCTGTACTCTCCTAGCTAGACTAGATGGTAAAGGTGTTCTGTACTCTCCTCCTAGCTAGACTATATGGTAAAGGTGTTCTGTACTCTCCTCCTAGCTAGACTATATGGTAAAGGTGTTATGTACTCTCCTAGCTAGACTAGATGGTAAAGGTTTTCTGTACCCTCCTAGCTAGACTAGATGGTAAAGGTGTTCTGTACTCTCCTCCTAGCTAGACTATATTGTAAAGGTGTTCTGTACTCTCCTCCTAGCTAGACTATATGGTAAAGGTGTTCTGTACTCTCCTCCTAGCTAGACTATATGGTAAAGGTGTTCTGTACTCTCCTTGCTAGACTATATGGTAAAGGTGTTCTGTACTCTCCTAGCTAGACTAGATGGTAAAGGTGTTCTGTACTCTCCTCCTAGCTAGACTAGATGGTAAAGGTGTTCTGTACTCTCCTAGCTAGACTAGATGGTAAAGGTGTTCTGTACTCTCCTAGCTAGACTATATGGTAAAGGTGTTCTGTACTCTCCTAGCTAGACTAGATGGTAAAGGTGTTCTGTACTCTCCTCCTAGCTAGACTATATGGTAAAGGTGTTCTGTACTCTCCTCCTAGCTAGACTAGATGGTAAAGGTGTTCTGTACTGTCCTACCTAGACTATATGCTAAAGGTGTTCTGTACTCTCCTAGCTAGACTATATGTTAAAGGTGTTCTGTACTCTCCTAGCTAGACTATATGGTAAAGGTGTTCTGTACTCTCCTCCTAGCTAGACTAGATGGTAAAGGTGTTCTGTACTCTCCTAGCTAGACTAGATGGTAAAGGTGTTCTGTACTCTCCTCCTAGCTAGACTATATGGTAAAGGTGTTCTGTACTCTCCTCCTAGCTAGACTAGATGGTAAAGGTGTTCTGTACTCTCCTAGCTAGACTATATGGTAAAGGTGTTCTGTACTCTCCTAGCTATACTATATGGTAAAGGTGTTCTGTACTCTCCTCCTAGCTAGACTATATGGTAAAGGTGTTCTGTACTCTCCTCCTAGCTAGACTATATGGTAAAGGTGTTCTGTACTCTCCTCCTAGCTAGACTATATGGTAAAGGTGTTCTGTACCCTCCTAGCTAGACTATATGGTAAAGGTGTTCTGTACTCTCATCTAGCTAGACTATATGGTAAAGGTGTTCTGTACTCTCCTCCTAGCTAGACTATATGGTAAAGGTGTTCTGTACTCTCCTCCTAGCTAGACTATATGCTAAAGGTGTTCTGTACTCTCCTCCTAGCTAGACTATATGGTAAAGGTGTTCTGTACTCTCCTCCTAGCTAGACTATATGGTAAAGGTGTTCTGTACTCTCCTCCTAGCTAGACTATATGCTAAAGGTGTTCTGTACTCTCCTCCTAGCTAGACTATATGGTAAAGGTGTTCTGTACTCTCCTCCTAGCTAGACTATATGGTAAAGGTGTTCTGTACTCTCCTCCTAGCTAGACTATATGGTAAAGGTGTTCTGTACTCTCCTCCTAGCTAGACTATATGGTAAAGGTGTTCTGTACTCTCCTCCTAGCTAGACTATATGCTAAAGGTGTTCTGTACTCTCCTCCTAGCTAGACTATATGGTAAAGGTGTTCTGTACTCTCCTCCTAGCTAGACTATATGGTAAAGGTGTTCTGTACTCTCCTAGCTAGACTATATGGTAAAGGTGTTCTATACTCTCCTAGCTAGACTAGATGGTAAAGGTGTTCTGTACTCTCCTCCTAGCTAGACTATATGGTAAAGGTGTTCTGTACTCTCCTCCTAGCTAGACTATATGGTAAAGGTGTTCTGTACTCTCCTCCTAGCTAGACTGTATGGTAAAGGTGTTCTGTACTCTCCTCCTAGCTAGACTATATGGTAAAGGTGTTCTGTACTCTCCTAGCTAGACTAGATGGTAAAGGTGTTCTGTACTCTCCTAGCTAGAGTAGATGGTAAAGGTGTTCTGTACTCTCCTAGCTAGACTATATGGTAAAGGTGTTCTGTACTCTCCTCCTAGCTAGACTATATGGTAAAGGTGTTCTGTACTCTCCTAGCTAGACTAGATGGTAAAGGTGTTCTGTACTCTCCTCCTAGCTAGACTATATGGTAAAGGTGTTCTGTACTCTCCAACTAGCTAGACTATCTGGTAAAGGTGTTCTGTACTCTCCTAGCTAGACTAGATGGTAAAGGTGTTCTGTACTCTCCTAGCTAGACTATATGGTAAAGGTGTTCTGTACTCTCCTCCTAGCTAGACTATATGGTAAAGGTGTTCTGTACTCTCCTCCTAGCTAGACTAGATGGTAAAGGTGTTCTGTACTCTCCTAGCTAGACTAGATGGTAAAGGTGTTCTGTACTCTCCTCCTAGCTAGACTAGATGGTAAAGGTGTTCTGTACTCTCCTCCTAGCTAGACTAGATGGTAAAGGTGTTCTGTACTCTCCTAGCTAGACTATATGGTAAAGGTGTTCTGTACTCTCCTAGCTAGACTATATGGTAAAGGTGTTCTGTACTCTCCTCCTAGCTAGACTATATGGTAAAGGTGTTCTGTACTCTCCTCCTAGCTAGACTATATGGTAAAGGTGTTCTGTACTCTCCTAGCTAGACTATATGGTAAAGGTGTTCTGTACTCTCCTCCTAGCTAGACTATATGGTAAAGGTGTTCTGTACTCTCCTAGCTAGACTAGATGGTAAAGGTGTTCTGTACTCTCCTCCTAGCTAGACTAGATGGTAAAGGTGTTCTGTACTCTCCTAGCTAGACTAGATGGTAAAGGTGTTCTGTACTCTCCTCCTAGCTAGACTATATGGTAAAGGTGTTCTGTACTCTCCTCCTAGCTAGACTATATGGTAAAGGTGTTATGTACTCTCCTAGCTAGACTAGATGGTAAAGGTTTTCTGTACCCTCCTAGCTAGACTAGATGGTAAAGGTGTTCTGTACTCTCCTCCTAGCTAGACTATATGGTAAAGGTGTTCTGTACTCTCCTCCTAGCTAGACTATATGGTAAAGGTGTTCTGTACTCTCCTCCTAGCTAGACTATATGGTAAAGGTGTTCTGTACTCTCCTTGCTAGACTATATGGTAAAGGTGTTCTGTACTCTCCTAGCTAGACTAGATGGTAAAGGTGTTCTGTACTCTCCTCCTAGCTAGACTAGATGGTAAAGGTGTTCTGTACTCTCCTAGCTAGACTAGATGGTAAAGGTGTTCTGTACTCTCCTAGCTAGACTATATGGTAAAGGTGTTCTGTACTCTCCTAGCTAGACTAGATGGTAAAGGTGTTCTGTACTCTCCTCCTAGCTAGACTATATGGTAAAGGTGTTCTGTACTCTCCTCCTAGCTAGACTAGATGGTAAAGGTGTTCTGTACTGTCCTACCTAGACTATATGCTAAAGGTGTTCTGTACTCTCCTAGCTAGACTATATGTTAAAGGTGTTCTGTACTCTCCTAGCTAGACTATATGGTAAAGGTGTTCTGTACTCTCCTCCTAGCTAGACTAGATGGTAAAGGTGTTCTGTACTCTCCTAGCTAGACTAGATGGTAAAGGTGTTCTGTACTCTCCTCCTAGCTAGACTATATGGTAAAGGTGTTCTGTACTCTCCTCCTAGCTAGACTAGATGGTAAAGGTGTTCTGTACTCTCCTAGCTAGACTATATGGTAAAGGTGTTCTGTACTCTCCTAGCTATACTATATGGTAAAGGTGTTCTGTACTCTCCTCCTAGCTAGACTATATGGTAAAGGTGTTCTGTACTCTCCTCCTAGCTAGACTATATGGTAAAGGTGTTCTGTACTCTCCTCCTAGCTAGACTATATGGTAAAGGTGTTCTGTACCCTCCTAGCTAGACTATATGGTAAAGGTGTTCTGTACTCTCCTAGCTAGACTATATGGTAAAGGTGTTCTGTACTCTCCTAGCTAGACTATATGGTAAAGGTGTTCTGTACTCTCCTAGCTAGACTAGATGGTAAAGGTGTTCTGTACTCTCCTAGCTAGACTAGATGGTAAAGGTGTTCTGTACTCTCCTAGCTAGACTAGATGGTAAAGGTGTTCTGTACTCTCCTCCTAGCTAGACTATATGGTAAAGGTGTTCTGTACTCTCCTCCTAGCTAGACTATATGGTAAAGGTGTTCTGTACTCTCCTAGCTAGACTAGATGGTAAAGGTGTTCTGTACTCTCCTCCTAGCTAGACTAGATGGTAAAGGTGTTCTGTACTCTCCTAGCTAGACTAGATGGTAAAGGTGTTCTGTACTCTCCTCCTAGCTAGACTATATGGTAAAGGTGTTCTGTACTCTCCTCCTAGCTAGACTATATGGTAAAGGTGTTATGTACTCTCCTAGCTAGACTAGATGGTAAAGGTGTTCTGTACTCCTCCTAGCTAGACTATATGGTAAAGGTGTTCTGTACTCTCCTCCTAGCTAGACTATATGGTAAAGGTGTTCTGTACTCTCCTAGCTAGACTATATGGTAAAGGTGTTCTGTACTCTCCTCCTAGCTAGACTATATGGTAAAGGTGTTCTGTACTCTCCTAGCTAGACTATATGGTAAAGGTGTTCTGTACTCTCCTAGCTAGACTAGATGGTAAAGGTGTTCTGTACTCTCCTAGCTAGACTATATGGTAAAGGTGTTCTGTACTCTCCTCCTAGCTAGACTAGATGGTAAAGGTGTTCTGTACTCTCCTCCTAGCTAGACTAGATGGTAAAGGTGTTCTGTACTCTCCTCCTAGCTAGACTATATGGTAAAGGTGTTCTGTACTCTCCTCCTAGCTAGACTATATGGTAAAGGTGTTCTGTACTCTCCTAGCTAGACTAGATGGTAAAGGTGTTCTGTACTCTCCTAGCTAGACTAGATGGTAAAGGTGTTCTGTACTCTCCTAGCTAGACTATATGGTAAAGGTGTTCTGTACTCTCCTCCTAGCTAGACTATATGGTAAAGGTGTTCTGTACTCTCCTAGCTAGACTAGATGGTAAAGGTGTTCTGTACTCTCCTCCTAGCTAGACTATATGGTAAAGGTGTTCTGTACTCTCCTCCTAGCTAGACTATATGGTAAAGGTGTTCTGTACTCTCCTAGCTAGACTAGATGGTAAAGGTGTTCTGTACTCTCCTAGCTAGACTATATGGTAAAGGTGTTCTGTACTCTCCTCCTAGCTAGACTATATGGTAAAGGTGTTCTGTACTCTCCTCCTAGCTAGACTAGATGGTAAAGGTGTTCTGTACTCTCCTAGCTAGACTAGATGGTAAAGGTGTTCTGTACTCTCCTCCTAGCTAGACTAGATGGTAAAGGTGTTCTGTACTCTCCTCCTAGCTAGACTAGATGGTAAAGGTGTTCTGTACTCTCCTAGCTAGACTATATGGTAAAGGTGTTCTGTACTCTCCTAGCTAGACTATATGGTAAAGGTGTTCTGTACTCTCCTCCTAGCTAGACTATATGGTAAAGGTGTTCTGTACTCTCCTCCTAGCTAGACCATATGGTAAAGGTGTTCTGTACTCTCCTCCTAGCTAGACTATATGGTAAAGGTGTTCTGTACCCTCCTAGCTAGACTATATGGTAAAGGTGTTCTGTACTCTCCTAGCTAGACTATATGGTAAAGGTGTTCTGTACTCTCCTAGCTAGACTATATGGTAAAGGTGTTCTGTACTCTCCTAGCTAGACTAGATGGTAAAGGTGTTCTGTACTCTCCTCCTAGCTAGACTAGATGGTAAAGGTGTTCTGTACTCTCCTAGCTAGACTAGATGGTAAAGGTGTTCTGTACTCTCCTCCTAGCTAGACTATATGGTAAAGGTGTTCTGTACTCTCCTCCTAGCTAGACTATATGGTAAAGGTGTTCTGTACTCTCCTAGCTAGACTAGATGGTAAAGGTTTTCTGTACCCTCCTAGCTAGACTAGATGGTAAAGGTGTTCTGTACTCTCCTCCTAGCTAGACTATATGGTAAAGGTGTTCTGTACTCTCCTCCTAGCTAGACTATATGGTAAAGGTGTTCTGTACTCTCCTCCTAGCTAGACTATATGGTAAAGGTGTTCTGTACTCTCCTTGCTAGACTATATGGTAAAGGTGTTCTGTACTCTCCTAGCTAGACTAGATGGTAAAGGTGTTCTGTACTCTCCTCCTAGCTAGACTAGATGGTAAAGGTGTTCTGTACTCTCCTAGCTAGACTAGATGGTAAAGGTGTTCTGTACTCTCCTAGCTAGACTATATGGTAAAGGTGTTCTGTACTCTCCTAGCTAGACTAGATGGTAAAGGTGTTCTGTACTCTCCTCCTAGCTAGACTATATGGTAAAGGTGTTCTGTACTGTCCTAGCTAGACTATATGCTAAAGGTGTTCTGTACTCTCCTAGCTAGACTATATGTTAAAGGTGTTCTGTACTCTCCTAGCTAGACTATATGGTAAAGGTGTTCTGTACTCTCCTCCTAGCTAGACTAGATGGTAAAGGTGTTCTGTACTCTCCTAGCTAGACTAGATGGTAAAGGTGTTCTGTACTCTCCTCCTAGCTAGACTATATGGTAAAGGTGTTCTGTACTCTCCTCCTAGGTAGACTATATGGTAAATGTGTTCTGTACTCTCCTCCTAGCTAGACTATATGGTAAAGGTGTTCTGTACTCTCCTCCTAGCTAGACTAGATGGTAAAGATGTTCTGTACCCTCCTAGCTAGACTAGATGCTAAAGGTGTTCTGTACTCTCCTAGCTAGACTATATGGTAAAGGTGTTCTGTACCCTCCTAGCTAGACTATATGGTAAAGGTGTTCTGTACTCTCCTAGCTAGACTATATGGTAAAGGTGTTCTGTACTCTCCTAGCTAGACTATATGGTAAAGGTGTTCTGTACTCTCCTAGCTAGACTAGATGGTAAAGGTGTTCTGTACTCTCCTAGCTAGACTAGATGGTAAAGGTGTTCTGTACTCTCCTAGCTAGACTAGATGGTAAAGGTGTTCTGTACTCTCCTCCTAGCTAGACTATATGGTAAAGGTGTTCTGTACTCTCCTCCTAGCTAGACTATATGGTAAAGGTGTTCTGTACTCTCCTAGCTAGACTAGATGGTAAAGGTGTTCTGTACTCTCCTCCTAGCTAGACTAGATGGTAAAGGTGTTCTGTACTCTCCTAGCTAGACTAGATGGTAAAGGTGTTCTGTACTCTCCTCCTAGCTAGACTATATGGTAAAGGTGTTCTGTACTCTCCTCCTAGCTAGACTATATGGTAAAGGTGTTCTGTACTCTCCTAGCTAGACTAGATGGTAAAGGTGTTCTGTACCCTCCTAGCTAGACTAGAT
>NW_028165169.1:0-12500 GCF_964263955.1 Coregonus lavaretus
AAATGTCTTAATCACGTAGGCCATGGAGAAGGAGAGGCCACAGTCCTTGGTAGTGGGCCTCGTCAGTGGCACTGTGTTATCCTCAAAGTGGGCGAAGAAGGTGTTTAGCTTGTCTGGAAGCGAGACGTCGGTGTCGGCGACTTGGCTGTTTTTCTTTTTGTAGTCCGTGATTGTCTGTAGACCCTGCCACATACGTCTCGTGTCTGAGCCGTTGAATTGCGACTCCACTTTGTCTCTATACTGATGTTTTGCCAGTTTAATTGCCTTGCGTAGTATGTAGCTACACTGTTTGTATTCTGCCATATTCCCAGTCACCTTGCCATGGTTGAATGCGGTGGTTCGCGCTTTCAGATTAGCGCGAATGCTGCCGTCTATCCACGGTTTCTGGTTAGGGTAGGTTTTAATAGCCACAGTGGGCACAACATCACCTATACACTTTCTGATAAACTCAGTCACTGTTTCAGTGCATATGTCTAAATGATTTTCGGAAGCTACCCGGAACATATACCAGTCCGCGTGATCAAAACAATCTTGAAGCGTGGATTCCGATTGGTCAGACCAGCGTTGAATAGTCCTCAGCACGGGTACTTCCTGTTTGAGTTTCTGCCTATAGGAAGGGAGAAGCAAAATGGAGTCATGGTCAGATTTGCCGAAAGGAGGGCGGGGGAGGCCCTTATAACCATCCCGGAAGTTCGAATAGCAATGGTCGAGGATTTTTGCAGCGCGAGTACAACAGTGGATATGTTGATAGAACTTCGGCAGCCTAGTCCTCAAATTTGCTTTGTTAAAATCCCTGTTTACAATAAATGCAGCCTCAAGATATGTGGTTTCCAGTTTGCATAAGTTCCAGTGAAGTTCTTTGAGGGTCGTCGTGGTATCGGCTTGAGGGGGGATATACACGGCCGTGACTATAACCAAATAAAATTATCTTGGGAGATAATACGGTCGGCATTTGATTGTGAGGTATTCTAGGTTGGGTGAACAAAAGGATGTGAGCTCCTCTATGTTACTACAATTACACCATGAGTCGTTAATCATGAAACACACACCTCCGCCCTTCTGCTTCCCGGAGAGATATTTATTCCTGTCTGCGCGATGAACTGAGAACCCATCTGGCTGGACCGATTCCGACAGAATATCCCAAGAGAGCCACGTTTCCGTGAAACAGAGTTTGTTACAGGCCTTGATGTCTCTCTGGAAAGAAATCCTTGACAGTAGTTCGTCGACTTTGTTAACTAAAGATTGAACATTAGCGAGTAGAATACTTGGAAGCGATTGGTGGTGTGCGCGCCTCCTAAGTCGGACCAGCAGGCTGCTCCGAGTGCCTCTCTTCCGCCGGTGATGTTTTGGGTCAGCCGCTGGAATCAGTTCAGTTGCCCTGGGGAGAGCAAACAAAGGATCTGCTTCGGGAAAGTCGTATTCCTGGTCGTAATGCTGGTGAGTTAATTAGGGGAGTTTTGTAATTCAAATAGCCAAGGTCGTGCATGAGCACTGAGAACAATTGGTATTTATCAATGGTTACATGTATCTCCTACCGGAGTGCGTATGACGCTCGTAGGATTGTTTGATAAATCACACTTTTTCCTATGTTTAAAAACATTCTAAATTCCGTTCATACTACAAAATATTGATAATTGAGGCCCCAGATGCCCAAGCCTGAAAACCAGAAACGTGGAGACATCAACACTTGTCATTTTAAATAAATATCAAACATTTTATTGATTTTCCCCTCTGTGTATGAGTCCTTAAAACACAGTCTATTGTACAAAATAAGTAATCCTCAAGTGAGGGACATCAAGGAGATTAACCTCCAACGTTCATAAGCTTGTTCAGTACATGTGGGCAAATTTAGTCATGACAGCCACAGGCTTTTTTTTTATACACAGGACAGGAGTTTACAGATTTTTGTTCCAGCCCTTAACTAACACCTAATTCAACAAAGTGTGGTTTAAACACACAGTGCAATCCACTGGGCCAGAAATCATGTCTTTATTTTAGAATGAGCTTCATAAATTACACAATGTCCTGACAAACCTGCATGATAAACCAGAGGATTTTAGCTCTGCGGATAAATTATTAGACTGTATTAGTGATTTAAATTCTTGGATGGCTCACAACTTCCTCCAGCTAAATCAAGACAAGGCCGAGGTGATTTATTGTTGAAGCCAAAGCACAGAGAGAGAATCTGGCCGCATATTTTAAATTCCAGGGCAATAAAGATAAAACACCAGGTAAAAAACCTAGGTGTTATTTTAGATTCTGAACTCAATTTCTCATCACACATTAGGAATGTTACTAAAAGCACGGGTACTGACCTAGACCAGATGGAGAGCACACATTACATAGGTTTTAAGGTCTCTGCAATGGCTGCCTGTGAGTTTTAGAATTCATTTTAAGATTCTTCTATTGTTTTCGGATCAGTCCACGATTGTGCCTCCCAATACATGTCAGACATGCTTTTAAATTATGTACCCAATAGGTCCATCAGGTCCTCTGACCTTTTAACTATCCAAAGCCCAGGACCAGGAAGCATGGAGAGGCAGCCTTTCGTTACTATGCCCCCAGCCTCTGGAATAGCCTGCCAGAGAACCTGAGGGGGGCCGAAACTGTGGACATATTTAAAAGAGATCTTAAAATACATATTTCTAGCTTTGCTTTTCCTCAGGGTGCTTTTTAGTTGTTTAGTTTTTGTTATTCTTTAGTTTTTATCTTGTGTTTCTTGTGTAGTAAATATTTCAGCTTTTATTTTCATTGTTTTTTATTTGTTTTTTCCTGTACAGCACATTGCGTTGCATTTCATGTCTGAAATGTGCTGGATAAATAAAGCTTGGTTTGATTTGATAAACAATAACATCAGTGAATCTATTTTTATCTAACATTGTGAAGTTGCACACTTTTGAATAATATCCTGGAATATGGTGATTATCCTGGTGGCTGGGAGGTTCACAACAAGTTATTTCCATCTGCAGGGTGTCAGGGCGGGATGTCCTTCAACCTGGAACAAGCAGAGACCAAGGGAAATTAACCTCACTGCTCAAATTACAGTGCTGGTTCAAGTTGCTGAAGCCACAACTACCTTTATTAATGTGCAATTGTTTTGTTAACAGTTTGAATAACTTAGCCTATATTTAACTAGTAACACCAACCCCAATGGTGCAACCCAATAGGGGAAGGGAAAGTGGCAAAGTTACAGTTGAAGTCTTAAGTTGGAGTCATTAAAACTCGTTTTTCAACCACTCCACAAATTTCTTGTTAACAAACTATAGTTTTGGCAAGTCGGTTAGGACATCTACTTTGTGCATGACACAAGTAATTTTTCCAACAATTGTTTACAGACAGATTATTTCACTTATAATTCACTGTATCACAATTCCAGTGGGTCAGAAGTTTACATACACTAAGTTGACTGTGACTTTTAAACAGCTTGGAAAATTTCAGAAAATGATGTCATAGCTTTAGAAGCTTCATCATTTGAGTCAATTGGAGGTGTACCTGTGGATGTATTTCAAGGCCTACCTTCAAACTCAGTGCCTCTTTGCTTGACATCATGGGAAAATCAAAAGAAATCAGCCAAGACCTCAGAAAATAAATTGTAGACCTCCACAAGTCTGGTTCATCCTTGGGAGGAATTTCTAAATGCTTGAAGGTACCACATTCATCTGTACAAACAATAGTACGCAAGTATAAACACCATGGGACCACGCAGCCATCATACCGCTCAGGAAGGAGACGCGTTCTGTCTCCTAGAGATGAACGTACTTTGGTGCGAAAAGTGCAAATCAATCCCAGAACAACAGCAAAGGACCTTGTGAAGATGCTGGAGGAAACAGGTACAAAAGTATCTATATCCACAATAAAACAAGTCCTATATCGACATAACCTGAAAGGCTGCTCAGTAAGGAATCATGAGAAAGGAAAATTATGTGGATATATTGAAGCACCATCTCAAGACATCAGTCAGGAAGTTAAAGCTTGGTCGCAAATGGGTCTTCCAAATGGACAATGACCCCAAGCAGTTGTGGCAAAATGGCTTAAGGACAACAAAGTCAAGGTATTGGAGTGGCCATCACAAAGCCCTGACCTCAATCCTATAGAAAATGTGTGGGCAGCACTGAAAAAGAGTGTGCGAGCAAGGAGGCCTACAAACCTGACTCAGTCACACCAGCTCTGTCAGGAGGAATGGGCCAAAATTCACCCAACTTATTGTGGGAAGCTTGTGGAAGGCTACCCGAAACGTTTGACCCAAGTTAAACAATTTAAAGGCAATGCTACCAAATACTAATTGAGTGTATGTAAACTTCTGATCCCACTGGGAATGTGATGAAATAAATAAAAGCTGAAACAAATCATTCTCTCTACTATTATTCTGACATTTCACATTCTTAAAATAAAGTGGTGATCCTAACTGACCTAAGACAGGGAATTCCTACTAGGATTAAATGTCAGGAATTGTGAAAAAACTGAGTTTAAATGTATTTGGCTAAGGTGTATGTGAACTTCCGACTTCAACTGTAGATAACGTTAGCAAACTGGGGACCCCTGTTAGGTCAACAGACACCGCATGCAAAAACAGACTCATCAACAGAAAGCCTAGATTGAACAGAACAGAGCTGGCTGCATTTCCTACATTTTTCATCAGATGTTGTTAAAATGTCTTACCTCCAAATGAGTCGGGCAGGACTGTTTTCTCCTGAAGCTCAATCAGGTGCCCACTTTTGTCCCTGAAAACAAATGGGATTTTTTGTTGTTGCTACATGTCTTTTAGCTGGCTAGCAAGTTCACCAATTCATTATTTCAACTGTTCGGTTCTTCACGATTTTACACATTGCCGAATCTATGATTAATTTAGTTAATCTTTAATCAGCCAATAAATACAATGCATCCGACATGTTAGCTAGCTAGCTACAGTGGTATGCGAAAGTATTCACCCTCTTGGCATTTTTCCTATTATGTTACCTTACAACCTGGACTTTTGGGGGGGGGGGGGGGGTTGTATCATTTGATTTACACAACATGCCTACCACTTTGAAGATGCAAAATATTTTTTTTTTTGTGAAACAAACAAGAAATAAGACAAAAAAACAGAACTTGAGCGTGCATAACTATTCAACCCCCAAAGTCAATAATTTGTAGGGCAACCTTTTGCAGCAATTACAGCTGCAAGTCTCTTGGGGTATGTCTCTATAAGCTTGGCACATCTAGCCACTGGGATTTTTGCCCATTCTTCAAGGCAAAACTGCTCCAGCTCCTTCAAGTTGGATGGGTTCCGCTGGTGTACAGCAATCTTAAAGTCATACCACAGATTCTCAATTGGATTGAGGTCTGGGCTTTGACTAGGCCATTCCAAGACATTTAAATGTTTCCCCTTAAACCACTTGAGTGTTGCTTTAGCAGTATGCTTAGGGTCATTGTCCTGCTGGAAGGTGAACCTCCGTCCCAGTCTCAAATCTCTGGAAGACTGAAACAGGTTTCCCTCAATAATTATTTCCCTGTAATTAGCACCATCCATCCATTTCCCAGTCCCTGCCGATGAAAAACATCCCCACAGCATGATGCTGCCACCACCATACTTCACTGTGGGGATGGTGTTCTCGGGGTGATGAGAGGTGTTGGGTTTGCGCCAGACATAGCGTTTTCCTTGATGGCCAAAAAGCTCCATTTTAGTCTCATCTGACCGGAATACCTTCTTCCATATGTTTGGGGAGTCTCACACATGCTTTTTGGCAAACACCAAACGTGTTTGCTTATTTTTTTCTTTAAAGTAATGGCTTTTTTTCTGGCCACTCTTCCATAAAGCCCAGCTCTGTGGAGTGTACGGCTTAAAGTGGTCCTATGGACAGATACTCCAATCTCCGCTGTGGAGCTTTGCAGCTCCTTCAGGGTTATGTTTGGTCTCTTTGTTGCCTCTCTGATTAATGCCCTCCTTGCCTGGTCCATGAGTTTTGGTGGGCAGTCCTCTCTTGGCAGGTTTGTTGTGGTGCCATATTCTTTCCATTTATAAATAATGGATTTAATGGTGCTCCGATGGATGTTAAACGTTTCAGATATTTTTTTATAACCCAACCCTGATCTGTACTTCTCCACAACTTTGTCCCTGACCTGTTTGGAGATCTCATTGGTCTTCTTGGTGCCGCTTGCTTGGTGGTGACCCTTGCTTAGTGGTGTTGCAGACTATGGGGCCTTTCAGAACAGGTGTATATATACTGAGATCATGTGACAGATCATGTGACACTTAGATTGCACGCAGGTGGAATTTATTTAACTAATTATGTGACTTCTGAAGGTAATTGGTTGCACCAGATCTTATTTAGGGGCTTCATAGCAAAGGGGGTGAATACATATGCACAAACCACTTTTCCGTTATTTATTTTTTAGAATTTTAACATAATTTGGTGAATAAATAAATGTTATACTAATATTTCACGAATGGATTCCTTATTCTTCTGGAAAATGTTATCCCAAGCGAGGACTCTTCTCCGCCATTCATTCAGGGTATATTTTGTCTTTTTTTTGCTGGTCGTCACTAGCCACAAAGTCATAAACCCTGCCTATTTCTACAATGTAGCTATCTTCTTAAAATCTGATTTCAAACCTAACCTTAACCACAGTGCTAACCTTATTCCTAACCCTAACCTTAAATTAAGACCAAAAAGCACATTTTTGTTTTCATACATTTTTACAAAATAGCCAATTCTGACTTTGTGGCTGTATTATCTAGTGGAAACACTTTTTGCTGCGCCGGCGAAGGACACATGGGATTGGGACATGACAATTTTGACATCCTGCTTAGAAATTCAGCCTGCCTCAAAAGGTAGCATCCTTCTTATCACCAGCTGATGTCTCGTTAAACCATCCATACATGCTAAATTCACCAGCACAGCTGATCTCAATTGCAACCATTATTGGTCACCTCATTACCACTCTTTTTTTGGTGTCCTGCTTGAAACCAAAGTCTTTCAAGATACTGTATTCATTGCAACAATGTAGTGCTTTTTGAACAGACTATTTATCTATCTTAATTAAAGGAATTAAATGTAATTATATTAAAAACGGGCGATTTATCTATCTGACAATAGAAATCAAGTATTTCCCTCATTACCACGGTAAATCTGTGTCAATTTACCCAACGCATGGAAACTAAATGTTGGTGTAGCCTACTGACTGTTATTATTGATGTTATCCAAAAGTATCTGGTCATTTTGTTGTCAAGATCGGGGGGTGAAATAATCCTAGACTGTCCATATTTGAAACGTGTAACTACATCAAGCCTGAAGGGACACGATAGGCCTATAACTAGACGTGTACCTATGATGAAAATTACAGGCCTCTCTCATCTTTTTAAGTGGGAGAACTTGCACAATTGGTGGCTGACTAAATACTTTTTTTCCCCCCACTGTATGTGCATGCTCAACCACCCAGGCCACCATTTAACTTTAATTTTGAATTAATTGGTAACTTTAGGACACACTAGGCTGTTGATGTGATTGAGGCTACAATTTTAGATAAATTTTTGTACATTTGAATGGTGGAGTAATAGGACCCAGGCTTAGCGTTTAAGTGAGCGAGAGAGAACTTAATAATAGCAAGCCCCTGATCCCAATGACTCGGCTGCCCCTGCATGCAGGAAAGATAACTTTCTCCCCAACAAAAGAGTGATCAAGTTAAGATCCGGCATCTGTATGTTTTTTTATTTTTACTGGTCAATCCACATCCGAGCGAGCCAAATAAAACCTTTTGGTTGTACTCAATCTCTGACACTAGCACCTCAATTTCAGTCTCGGAAAAGTATATATTTTTGTAGCTTTTTTTGGGTTGCGCCGTTGCATTTCATGGTACGGCGTTGTATATTCCCCACAGGCTTTACCGTTGTCCTAGGGTCAAAATGACCCTCCACTGTGTTGAACCAACTTTATTTAATTTTTATATTTTTGGGATCATTTGTGAGGAGGCAGTGAGACTTTAAAGAAAGTATCACTGCCTCCTTCTCACAAATGATCCAAAAAATATAAAAATTAAATAAAGTTGGTTCAACACAGTGGAGGGTCATTTTGACCCTAGGACAACGGGAGGGTTAAGGGGATGATTTTGACCATATATGATTAATTAGGGGCGTTTTCAAAATGCAAATAGCCAAGGATGTGCACGAGCACTGAGGCTGAGAACAATTGGTATTTATCGATGGTTATCTCCTACCGGTGTGCGAATTAGGCTAGTAGGAATGTTTGATAAATCACACCTTCTATGTGTGCGAACATTCTAAATTCCCTACGTAAGTAGTATTTTTTGAATAGTTTTTACACTATTGATAAATGGCCCTGGATTGTACAATATTTGCACATTTATTATTAAAAAAATTATTCAAGCTCTGTCCAGTTGGTTGTTGATCATTGCTAGACAGCCATTTTCAAGTCGATTTAAGTCAAAACTGTAACTAAGCCAATCAGGAACATTCAATGTTGTCTTGTTAAGCAACTCCAGTGTATATTTGGCCTTGTGTTTTAGGTTATTGTCCTGCTGAAAGGTGAATTTGTCTCCCGGTGTCTGTTGGAAAGCAGACTGAACCAGGTTTTCCTCTAGGATTTTGCCTGTACTTAGCTATATTCAGTTTATTTTTATCCCCAAAAATCTCCCTAGTCCTTGCCGATGACAAGCATACCCATAACATGATGCAGCAACCACCATGTTTGAAAATATGAAGAGTGGTGTTGTGTTGGATTTGCCCCAAACATAACACTTTGTATTCAGGACATAAAGTTATTTTCTTTGCCACATTATTTGCAGTTTTACTTTAGTGCCTTATTGCAAACAGGATGCATGTTTTGGTATATTTTTATTCTGTACAGGCTTGCTTCTTTTCACTCTGTCATTTGGGTTAGTATTGTGGAGTAACTACAATGTTGTTGATCCATCCTCAGTTTTTTCTTATCACAGCCATTAAACTCTGTAACTGTTTTAAAGTCACCATTGTTTCCTTCCTCTCTGGCAACTGAGTTAGGAAGGACGCCTGTATCTTTGTAGTGACTGGGTGTATTGATACACCATCCAAAGTGTAATTCATAACTTCACCATGCTGAAAGGCATATTCAATGTCTGCTTTTTAAAATCTGTACTCATATACCAATTGTTGCCCTTCTTTGTGAGGCATTGGAAAACCTCCCTCATCTTTGTGGTTGAATCTTTTGTTTGAAATTCACTACTCAACAGAGGGACCTTACAGATAATTGTATGTGTGGGGTACAGAGATGTAGGTAGTAATTCAAAAAATCATGTTAAACACTATTATTGCACACAGAGTGAATCCATAATTCCACTTTTACATTATGGAGTATTGTGTGTAGATCAGTGACACAAAATCAAAATGTAATACATTTTTAAATTCAGGCTGTAACACAACAAAATGTGGAAAAAGTCTATGGGGTGTGAATACCTTCCGAAGACATTGTAACTATGGCTGTACACACCTTTTCTATTATACTATATACTTATATTTTTATATCCATACTATATTATTATATTACCATTATATGTATATTTCTATTCCGGTGTCTGACTTTCCTCGTTCTGATATTTCTTAATTTTGTTTATTTTTTATATGGATTATGTGTGTATTGTGTTTTTTTATTGCTAGGTATTACTGCACTGTTGGAGCTAGAAACACAAGCAATTTGCTGCACCTATGATAACGTCTGCAAATTTGTGTACGCGACAAAAAAAACTGTGCTCTTAGCAGAACTGAAGCAAACATCTGTGCCTCACCCTCCCTTAAAAGACCTTCACTTGAAAAACGAAAAAAAGAAAAGCGGCAAGATTACTGTTTGTGAACAGCTGAAAAACTGCTGAAACAACCCCTGCTAAAAACCTCACAAAATGTAATCATAATATACAGTGAGGGAAAAAAGTATTTGATCCCCTGCTGATTATGTACGTTTGCCCACTGACAAAGACATGATCAGTCCATAATTGTAATGGTAGGTTTATTTGAACAGTGAGAGACAGAATAACAAAAAAATCCAGAAAAACGCATGTCAAAAATGTTATGATTTGATTTGCATTTTAATGAGGGAAATAAGTATTTGACCCCCTCTGCAAAACATTACTTAGTACTTGGTGGCAAAACCCTTGTTGGCAATCACAGAGGTCAGACGTTTCTTGTAGTTGGCCACCAGGTTTGCACACATCTCGGGAGGGATTTTATCCCACTCCTCTTTGCAGATCTTCTCCAAGTCATTAAGGTTTCGAGGCTGACGTTTGGCAACTCGAACCTTCAGCTCTCTCCACAGATTTTCTATGGGATTAAGGTCTGGAGACTGGCTAGGCCACTCCAGGACCTTAATGTGCCTCTTCTTGAGCCACTCCTTTGTTGCCTTGGCCGTGTGTTTTGGGTCATTGTCGTGCTTGAATACCCATCCACAATCCATTTTCAATGCCCTGGCTGAGGGAAGGAGGTTCTCACCCAAGATTTGACGGTACATGGCCCCGTCCATCGTCCCTTTGATGCGGTGAAGTTGTCCTGTCCCCTTAACACCCCCAAAGAATAATGTTTCCACCTCCATGTTTGACGGTGGGGATGGTGTTCTTGGGGTCATAGGCAGCATTCCTCCTCCTCCAAACACGGCGAGTTGAGTTGATGCCAAAGAGCTCAATTTTGGTCTCATCTGACCACAACACTTTCACCCAGTTCTCCTCTGAATCATTCAGATGTTCATTGGCAAACTTCAGACGGCCATGTATATGTGCTTTTTTGAGCAGGGGGACCTTGCGGGCGCTGCAGGATTTCAGTCTTTCACGGCGTAGTGTGTTACCAATTGTTTTCTTGGTGACTATGGTCCCAGCTGCCTTGAGATCATTGACAAGATCCTACCGTGTAGTTCTGGGCTGATTCCTCACCGTTCTCATGATCATTGCAACTCCACAAGGTGAGATCTTGCATGGAGCCCCAGGCCGAGGGAGATTGACAGTTCTTTTGTGTTTCTTCCATTTGCGAATAATCGCACCAACTGTTGTCACCTTCTCACCAAGCTGCTTGGCGATGGTCTTGTAGCCCATTCCAGCCTTGTGTAGGTCTACAATCTTGTCCCTGACATCCTTGGAGAGCTCTTTGGTCTTGGCCATGGTGGAGAGTTTGGAATCTGATTGATTGATTGCTTCTGTGGACAGGTGTCTTTTATACAGGTAACAAGCTGAGATTAGGAGCACTCCCTTTAAGAGTGTTCTCCTAATCTCAGCTCGTTACCTGTATAAAAGACACCTGGGAGCCAGAAGTCTTTCTGATCTGAGGAGGTCAAATACTTATTTCCCTCATTAAAATGCAAATCAATTTATAACATTTTTGACATGCGTTTTTCTGGATTTTTTTGTTGTTATTCTGTCTCTCACTGTTCAAATAAACCTACCATTAAAATTATAGACTTATAATTTCTTTGTCAGTGGGCAAACGTACAAAATCAGCAGGGGATCAAATACTTTTTTCCCTCACTGTATGCGCAAACTGTTTTGACTGTGAAGCAACAGGCTTTACTCTCATCTGTGATCTGTCCCCAAGCTCTGAGCGACAAGACAAGACAGGGCGACAACTGGAATAGCTCGCTTAATACTGCATGCGGAGTTATCACGATCAGTGCTTACTTAAAGATGCACTATGCAGAAATCGCTCCGCCATTGCCTGGTTGCTAAAATTCTAATATTTCGCCTAATTTCAGTTTGTGTATAAAACCTAAAGTAAAATAAACTTAAGAGCGGGAAGCATATAAATAATGCACATATCTAGAGCACATAGAACAGATCTACCGCTTCTTAGACTTGCTTTCAATGAGAATGACAGATCTATAACTCACATTTCTTTGTGAATTTGGTCGGGTTGCACTAAACTAAAAGTTACATATTGCAGCTTTAAAGATGACGGTTTAAAACCCACTCGTGACATGCTTGCAGTGGAGCGTCACTCGCTAGGATTGCCCTACACATTGTAATCAGCGAGTCTGACAAAATAAGAAGATTAGCCCAAATCCAACAGACACTACAATCACATCACAGCCGTTATGAATGAGCATTGAGCAGGTCCACCACGTACCAGTTACTTTGATTGCCCGTTTAATCAGAGAATAATTTGATTAGCATTTCAGTTGTAAGAGTGACACACACCACGGCAGAATTATCGTCACCAGTATGTATGCTAACCAATTGGTCACAGCCCACTAAAAGAAATCGTGATCATCCATCAAGTATAATATAATAATATAATATGCCATTTAGCAGACGCTTTTATCCAAAGCGACTTACAGTCATGCGTGCATAAATTGTTTGTGTATGGGTGGTCCCGGGGATCGAACCCACTACCTTGGCGTTACAAGCGCCATGCTCTACCAGCTGAGCTACAGAGGACCAAACACACACACCAATTATAGTAATTATTACGGCAATATGATGCTGTAAAGATGCATAGCCTACCTTTACACTTTCGGTTTTCCTTAATAACACACCCAGGCCGGAGTGCGCTGCTT
>NW_028165169.1:17500-45000 GCF_964263955.1 Coregonus lavaretus
ATCTTACTGCCCAAAAAGGGTGACCCTAGGGAGGTGAAGAACTGGAGGCCGGTGGCTTTATTGTGCACTGATTATAAGATCCTGTCAAAGGCTTTGTCCAACAGGCTGAGGGAGGTGATGGGGCAAATCATACATACGGACCAGTCCTACTGTGTTCCCGGCAGGCAGATAGGGGATAACATTTCTTTGATTCAGGATTTTTTGGACGTCTCTAGGGCTATTGGGTTGGATGCTGGTCTAATTTCAATTGATCAGGAAAAGGCATTTGACCGAGTTGAACATCAATACTTATGGCACACTTTTGAGGCGTTTGGGTTCAGCTCTGGTTTTATTGCCATGATAAGGGTGATATATGGTGACATTGAATGTGTATTGAAAGTTAACGGTGGCTTGAGTGCTCCTTTTAAAGTGTGTAGAGGTATTAGGCAGGGATGTTCTTTGTCGGGAATGTAATATGCCATCGCTATAGAGCCACTACTAAATAGCATTAGAAGTCGCATTGAAGGGGTGTACCTTTCAGAGGATATTCCTCCTATTCGTCTCTCAGCCTATGCTGATGATGTAGTTATTTTAGTGAAAAATCAAGTGGAGGTGGATAGTTTGAGTCTAATGGTTGATCGTTTTAGGGGAATATCCTCTGCAAAGGTAAATTGGGAAAAACTTTGCGCTTTACAGATTGGAGAATGGTCTGGAGGGATCATGGCTTTGCCAGGGGGGCTGGAATGGTGTAAGGGAGGTTTTAAGTATCTTGGAGTGTACCTAGGAGATGAGGGGACAGTGGAAAAAAATTGGATTGGGGTGGTTGAAATGGTGGAAGGGAGGATGAGGAGATGGCGTTGGTTGTTATCTCGTATGTCATATAGGGGGCGCACTATTATAGTTAACAATGTGATTGCCTCTGCACTGTGGCATCGGTTGTCCGTTTTAGAGCCACCATCTGGCCTTCTGGCTAAGATACAGGCAATTATTGTAGATTTCATTTGGGATGAATATCATTGGGTTCCACAAAGTGTTTTGTATTTGTCAAAAGAGGAGGGGGGACAAGGTCTTGTACATCTTGCTAGTAGGGCTGCTGCTTTCCGGTTTCAGTTTATTCAAAGGTTGCTTTATGGACCGGAAAATGTGGTTTGGAGAGGGGTGGCAGGACTTGGGGGATTAGGTTTAAAGAAGGCTTTATTTTTGGTTGATAGTAGCCAGATTTCTAGGGAGGGAGTACCTCCGTTTTACAGAGGCCTTCTTAGGGTGTGGAGCATAATGAAGGTGTCCAGACGCACTTCAGCGGAGTCAGTGCATTGGCTGTTGGAGGAACCTCTGGTGTACGGGGCAAGACTGGATTGTACAACTGCAGCTGTTCCACATTTCTCCAATATTCTGTTGAAGGGCAAAATCATCACCTTAAAACAGTTAATGGCCATGGCTGGGACCACCTTAATGGATGGAAGACAGGTAGCTGAACATTTCGGGGTGAGGTCGGAAAGGATTGTCGGACAACTGCTGGGAAGCTGCAGGAAGGCTCTGTCAGCAGAAGAGTGGGGTATGCTTAATAGCCACAAGAAGAAGGTACAAGATGAAAATGTCTCATTTCCAAGACTAGGGATTACACCCAATATCCCAGAGTCAGAAAGAAAGGCGTTATTACTGGATTTGAGAGGGTTGGAAGAGGTGGGTTTGGATGAGGTGAATGGGAAAGTCTTATATAGGGGGTGTGTCAAGGTGTTGAATAAAGATACATTGAAAAATAGAAAAGACACTCCATGGAGGGTAAAATTGGGCATTGATGACGAGGTAAAGCCTGCATGGAGAGCACTGTACAAGCCTCCGTTACAAAAGGGTACTGGTGATATGCAAAGGAGGGTTTTGCATGGCATCATTGCAGTTAATGCTTTTGTATTGTTATTAACTCAGATGTTGGAGATGGATGTCCTTTTCGTAATATAAGAAAAACAAATGTTCACTGTTTTATGGAGTTTGAGAGGATAAAACCTCTCGGAAATGGTGGAGTCTTTGTTTAAAGCTGTAGGGGAGATTTTCAATAACACTATTTTTATTTGGGGGTTTCAATATAGGAAGCAACAGAAAAGAAAATGTCAACTGTTACATTTTATTTTGGGACAAGCTAAGATGTCAATTTTTCTGAGTAGGAAACATAAGATAGAAACGGGATATGGGCAGGATGTAAGATGTGTTTTTAAAGGATTAGTGAAAGCGAGAATAAAAGTGGATTTTGAGTTCTTCTCGGCTGTAAAAGATCTCCCATTGTTTGAGGAGAAGTGGTCTTACGAAGGAGCGGTTTGTTTTGTGGAGGAGGGGAAACTATTTTTTGTTGATGAAATGAGTTGAATGTATATATATGCTTTTTTGTATTTTTATTTAATTTATTTTTGTTTAAATTTTTATTTAGGAATGACATTTGTTGTTTCATTTCTGAAAAGGCAGTGTGCCATTATTTGTGTTAACACTTGAGTATAAAATAAAGGTTTTATAAAAACTCAAACTCTCTCTCTCCCTCTCTCTCCCTCTCTCCCCCTCTCTCTCTCTCTCCCTCTCTCTCTCTCTCTCTTCCTCTCTCCTCTCTCTCTCTCTCTCTCTCCCTCTCTCTCTCTCTCTCTTTTGCTCTCTCATCCCACTCTTCTCCCTTACTCTCCAACATGGTCACACACACACACGCACACACACACACACAACATTTTCTCTGCCTACATTTTTTATCTATTTATTCACATAATTTGTACATTTATGGACATTTGTCACATTTCTCCCGTTTCGATTTTGACAAAAAGACAGACTATTTAACTTTCCTCACAATTGAGATGGCTCAAAATTCATCAGATCATCAAACATTCTCTCCATGCAGATGCCTTCATTTTGACTAATTTCGCATTCTCTCTCTCTCTCTCTGTCTCTCTCTCTCTATTCAATTTAATTTAAGGGCTTTATAGGCATGGGAAACGTATGTTAACATTGCCAAAGCAAGTGAAATAGCTAATAAACAAAAGTGAATTAAACAAAACATTTTTTTACAGTACATAATATTGACAAAAAGTTACAAAATAATAAATACATTTCAAGTGTCATTATGTCTATATACAGTGTTGTAACGATGTGCAAATAGTTAAAATACAAAAAGGAAAATAAATAAGCATAAATATAGGTTGTATTTACAATGGTGTTTGTTCTTCACTGGTTGCCCTTTTCTTGTGGCAACAGGTCACAAATCTTGCTGCTGTGATTGCACACTGTGGTATTTCACCCAGTAGATAAGGAAGTTTATCCCAATTGGATTTGTTTTCAAATTCTTTGTGGGTCTGTGTAATCTGAGGGAAATATGTGTCTCTAATATGGTCACACATTTGGCAGAAGGTTAGGAAGTGCAGCTCAGTTTCCACCTCATTTTGTGGGCAGTGTGCACATAGCCTGTCTTCTCTTGAGAGCCAGGTCTGCCTACGGTGGCCTTTCTCAATAGCAAGGCTATGCTCACTGAGTCTGTACATTCTGTCCCTGTGTACTCTCTGTTAAGGGCCAAATAGCATTCTAGTGTTTTTGTAAATTCTTTCCAATGTGTCAAGTAATTATCTTTTTGTTTTCTCATGATTTGGTTGGGTCTAATTGTGTTGCTGTCCTGGGGCTCTGTGGGGTCTGTTTGTGTTTGTGAACAGAGCCCCAGGACCAGCTTGCTTAGGGGACTCTTCTCCAGGTTCATCTCTCTGTAGGTGATGTCTTTGTTATGGAAGGTTTGGGAATCGCTTCCTTTTAGGTGGTTGTAGAATTTAACGTCTCTTTTCTGGATTTGGGTAATTAGCGGGTATCGGTCTAATTCTGCTCTGCATGCATTATTTGGTGTTTTACTTTGTACACAGAGGATATTTTTGCAGAATTCTGTATGCAGAGTCTCAATTTGTGAATTCTTGGTTGGTGAGCGGACCCCAGACCTCACAACCATAAAGGGCAATGGGTTCTATAACTGATTCAAGTATTTTTAGTCAGATCATAATTGGTATGTCGAATTTTATGTTCCTCTCTCTGTATCTCTCTCTCTCTATATATCTCTCTCTCTCTCTCTCTCTCTCTCTCTCTCTCTCTCTCTCTCTCTGTGTATTCTACGCAGAGAATGCAGTTGGATCAATAGAGAAAAAGCTCTCATCCTTACTTCCATATTCCCTTCTATCCCCTCTCACCCACCCACCCACCCACCCACTTTGCCTCCCCCTCTCCCTCCCCCCCTCTCTGACTCATACTGAAATCCCAGCGTGTCTCCCTCCTACCCCATCCTCCCCCCCACACTCTCATTTGTGTTTTCTCTCCCTTTGATTTCCAAGATGACGAGAGAGAGAGAGAGAGAGAGAGAGAGAGAGAGAGAGAGAGAGAGAGAGAGAGAGAGAGAGAGAGAGAGAGAGAGAGAGAGAGAGAGAGAGAGAGAGAGAGAGAGAGAGAGAGAGAGAGAGAGAGAGAGAGAGAGAGAGAGAGAGAGAGACAGCTCACTGCCGTGCATGTAATGAGGACTCCGCAGAAAGAGAGCAGAGGAAAAGAGGGGGAGGGATGGAGAGGGAGGTCTGAAGCCAGTGGGTGTTGATTGGTGAAACCCCTCTCTCTCACCCGGCATATCTCTCCCTCTACACTGGTCTCTACATCACTCGCTCGTGTACACACAATACACCCACCCACACACACTCCCACCCACCCACACACACTCCCACCCACCCACACACACTCCCACACACACTCCCACCCACCCACACACACTCCCACCCACCCACACACACTCACACCCACCCACACACACTCCTACCCACACACCCACACTCCCACCCACCCACCCACACACACTCCCACCCACCCACCCACACACACTCCCACCCACCCACACACACTCCCACCCACCCACGCACACTCCCACCCACCCACACACATTCCCACACACCCACACACATGCACGCATACAAAATTACATACCTAAGATAAGCATACACATACTTCAAACAAGCACTTGGCAGGCTCGGTGCACACTTACAGTCCCAGTGAAAAGTTTGGACACAACTACTCATTCCAGGGTTTGGAATGGTGGAGAGTGCCATGGTGGAGAGTTTGGAATCTGATTGACTGACTGCTTCTGTGGACAGGTGTCTTTTATACAGGTAACAAGCTGAGATTAGGAGCACTCCCTTTAAGAGTGTGCTCCTAATCTCAGCTCGTTACCTGTATAAAAGACACCTGGGAGCCAGAAATACTTATTTCCCTCATTAAAATGCAAATCATTCTGCAGCGATACGCCATCCCATCTGGTTTGTGCTTATTGGGACTATAATTTGTTTTCAACAGGACAATGACCCAACACACCTCCAGGCTGTGTAAGGGCTATTTGACCAAGAAGGAGAGTGATGGAGTGCTGCATCAGATGACCTGGCCTCCACAATCCCCTGACCTCAACCCAATTAAGATGGTTTGGGATGAGTCGGACCACAGAGTGAAGGAAAAACAGCCAACAACATTTTACATTTTTATATTTTAGTCATTTAGCAGACGCTCTTATCCAGAGCGACTTACAGGAGCAATTAGGGTTAAGTGCCTTGCTCAAGGGCACATTAACGTCATTTAGCAGACGCTCTTAGCCAGAGCGACTCGCAAATTGGTGCGTTCACCCTATAGCCAGTGGGATAACCACTTTACAATTTGGGGGGGGGGGGGGGGGGGGTTAGAAGGAACACTTTATCCTATCCCAGGTATTCCTTAAAGAGGTGGGGTTTCAAATGTCTCCGGAAGGTGGTGAGTGACTCCGCTGTCCTGGCGTCGTGAGGGAGCTTGTTCCACCATTGGGGTGCCAGAGCAGCGAACAGTTTTGACTGGGCTGAGCGGGAGCTATGCTTCCGCAGAGGAAGGAGAGCCAGCAGGCCAGAGGTGGATGAACGCAATGCCCTCGTTTGGGTGTAGGGACTGATCAGAGCCTGAAGGTACAGAGGTGCCGTTCCCCTCACTGCTCCATAGGCAAGCACCATGGTCTTGTAGCGGATGCGAGCTTCAACTGGAAGCCAGTGGAGTGTGCGGAGGAGGGGGGTGACGTGAGAGAACTTGGGAAGGTTGAACACCAGAAGGGCTGCGGCATTCTGGATGAGTTGTAGGGGTTTAATGGCACAGGCAGGGAGGCCAGCCAACAAGTTGCAGTAGTCCAGACGGGAGATGACAAGTGCCTGGATTAGGACCTGTGCCGCTTCCTGTGTAAGGCAGGGTCGTACTCTCCGAATGTTGTAGAGCATGAACCTGCAGGAGCGGGTCACCGCCTTGATGTTGGCGGAGAACGACAGGGTGTTGTCCAGGGTCACGCCTAGGCTCTTCGCACTCTGGGAGGAGGACACAGCGGAGTTGTCAACCGTGATGGCGAGATCATGGAACGGGCAGTCCTTCCCCGGGAGGAAGAGCAGCTCCGTCTTGCCAGGGTTCAGCTTGAGGTGGTGATCCGTCATCCATACTGATATGTCTGCCAGACATGCAGAGATGCGATTCGCCACCTGGTTATCAGAAGGGGGAAAGGAGAAGATTAGTTGTGTATCGTCAGCGTAGCAATGATAGGAAAGGCCATGTGAGGATATGACAGAGCCAAGTGACTTGGTGTATAGGGAGAAAAGGAGAGGGCCTAGAACTGAGCCCTGGGGGACACCAGTGGTGAGAGCACGTGGTGCGGAGACAGCTTCTCGCCACGCCACTTGGTAGGAGCGACCGGTCAGGTAGGACGCAATCCAGGAGTGAGCCGCGCCGGAGATGCCCAGCTCGGAGAGGGTGGAGAGGAGGATCTGATGGTTCACAGTATCAAAGGCAGCAGACAGGTCTAGAAGGACAAGAGCAGAGGAGAGAGAGTTAGCTTTAGCAGTGCGGAGAGTCTCCGTGACACAGAGAAGAGCAGTCTCAGTTGAATGACCAGTCCTGAAACCTGATTGGTTTGGATCAAGAAGGTCATTCTGAGAGAGATAGCAAGAGAGTTGGCTAAAGACGGCACGCTCAATAGTTTTGGAAAGAAAAGAAAGAAGGGATACTGGTCTGTAGTTGTTGACATCAGTGGGGTCGAGTGTTGGTTTTTTGAGAAGGGGAGCAACTCTCGCTCTCTTGAAGACGGAAGGGACATGGCCAGCGGTCAAGGATGAGTTGATCAGCGAGGTGAGGTAGGGGAGAAGGTCACCGGAGATGGTCTGGAGAAGGGAGGAGGGGATGGGGTCAAGCGGGCAGGTTGTTGGGCGGCCTGCAGTCACAAGTCGCAGGATTTTATCTGGAGAGAGAGGGGAGAAAGAAGTCAAAGCATAGGGTAGGGCAGTGTGAGCAGGACCAGCAGTGTCATTAGACTTAACAAACGAGGATCGGATGTCGTCAACCTTCTTTTCAAAGTGGTTGACGAAGTCATCTACAGAGAGAGAGGAGGGGGGAGGGGGGGGGGGGGGGGGGGGGGAGGATTCAGGAGGGAGGAAAATGTGGCAAAGAGCTTCCTAGGGTTAGAGGCAGATGCTTGGAATTTAGAGTGGTAGAAGGTGGCCTTAGCAGCAGAAACAGATGAAGAAAATGTAGAGAGGAGGGAGTGAAAAGATGCCAGGTCGGCAGGGAGTTTAGTTTTCTTCCATTTCCGCTCCGCTGCCCGGAGCTCTGTTCTGTGAGCTCGCAATGAGTCATCAAGCCACGGAGCTGGAGGGGAGGACCGAGCCGGCCGGGAGGATAGGGGACACAGAGAGTCAAAGGATGCAGAAAGGGAGGAAAGGAGGGTTGAGGAGGCAGAATCAGGAGATTGGAGGGAGAAGGATTGAGCAGAGGGAAGAGATGATAGGATGGAAGAGGAGAGAGTAGTGGGAGAGAGAGAGCGAAGGTTGCGGCGGCGCATTACCATCTGTGTAGGGGCAGAGTGAGTAGTGTGGGAGGAGAGCGAGAGAGAAAAGGAAACAAAGTAGTGGTCAGAGACATGGAGGGGAGTTGCAGTGAGATTAGTAGAGGAGCAGCATCTAGTGAAGATGAGGTCAAGCGTATTGCCTGCCTTGTGAGTAGGGGGGGACGGTGAGAGGGTGAGGTCAAAAGAGGAGAGGAGTGGAAAGAAGGAGGCAGAGAGAAATGAGTCAAATGTGGACATAGGGAGGTTGAAATCCCCCAAAACTGTGAGGGGTGAGCCATCCTCAGGGAAGGAACTTATCAAGGCGTCAAGCTCATTGATGAACTCTCCAAGGGAACCTGGAGGGCGATAGATGACAAGGATATTAAGCTTAAATGGGCTAGTGACTGTGACAGCATGGAATTCAAATGAGGAGATAGACAGATGGGTTAGGGGAAAAATTGAGAATGTCCACTTGGGAGAGATGAGGATTCCTGTACCACCACCCCTCTGACCAGATGCTCTCGGGGTATGCGAGAACACATGGTCAGACGAGGAGAGAGCAGTAGGAGTAGCAGTGTTTTCAGTGGTGATCCATGTTTCCGTCAGCGCCAGGAAGTCGAGGGACTGGAGGTTGGCATAGGCTGGGATGAAGTCAGCTTTGTTGGCAGCAGAACGGCAGTTCCAGAGGCTGCCTGCGACCTGGAACTCCACGTGGGTGGTGCGTGCAGGGACCACCAGGTTAGAGAGGCAGCAGCCACGCGGTGTGGTGCGTTTGTGTAGCCTGTGCAGAGAGGAGAGAACAGGGATAGGCAGAGACATAGTTGACAGGCTGTAGCAAATGGCTACAAAAATGCAGAGGAGATCGGAATGAAATGAGCTAAGCATCTGGGAGCGGAGAGAGCAGGGCCTCCCTCACCAAAAACGTCTACCTCAGAAACTAAAATTGTTTCACTGAACCACCCGAACAAAAACTCTACCAACTTCCGCCTTTAGAAATCAGAATTGTTGTGAACCACAGCGGTTCAATGTTTAAAGGAATAGACTCAACCCACTTTATTCAGCTAGCCAACTATGACACCATAGCTAACTAGCAAGCTAGCATCCAATAACAATAACACACCGTTTAGCACCAACACTTGGTCACAACAAACCACCAATAGTGTGATAACACACTAAACAGATCATTCGTGTCTGTGTCAAGTTCCTTTCATGACGCAGCAATGATTAGACGTTGGCTAGCTAGGACAAGTATATTGTATTTAGCTACTACCGTACAGTTAGCTGGTCGTGTTGGGTAGCTAGCAATGGCCACTGTGTTGACTTTGTTTGAAGAACGGCTAGCTAGCTCGCTTCGTGCTACAGCCGGCACTGCCAAGACACAGTAACTACACACAACAACCCACGATGCCTAGCTATGACGCCGTAGCTAACTTGCAAGCTAGCATCCATTAACACACAATTTAGCATCAATACTTGGTTACAACAAACTGCCAAGAGTGTGTTAGCACACTAAACAGATAATTCAAGTCCGTGTCTAGTTCCTTTCATAACGCATAACGCAGCAAAAAATTAAACGTTGGCTAGCACTACATTAACATTGGAACCAGCTCTCCAGCGTTGCTAATCGTTACCAGTAGCTACCCGCTAGCTAGCTAGCCTCGTGCTTCGATACTAACCTACAATTACCTACGGAAACCTACAATAACAACAATACTAACCTATAATAAATACAATACCTAACTACGGCTAACTACCTACCTACGATCTAATACATGGTTAAGCAAAAATTAAACGTTGGCTAGCACTACATTAACATTGGGACCAGCTCTCTAGCGTTGCTAATCGTTACCAGTAGCTACCCGCTAGCTAGCTAGCCTCGTGCTTCGATACTAACCTACAATTACCTACGGAAACCTACAAAAACAACAATACTAACCTATAATAAATACAATACCTAACTACGGCTAACTACCTACCTACGATCTAATACATGGTTAAGCAAAAATTAAACGTTGGCTAGCACTACATTAACATTGGGACCAGCTCTCTAGCGTTGCTAATCGTTACCAGTAGCTACCCGCTAGCTAGCTAGCCTCGTGCTTCGATACTAACCTACAATTACCTACGGAAACCTACAAAAACAACAATACTAACCTATGATAAATACAATACCTAACTACAGCTAACTACCTACCTACGATCTAATACATGGTTAAGCTTTACTCAACACCATAACAAGTGCTCAGCATATGTGGGAACTCCTTCAAGACTGTTGGAAAAGCGTTCCAGGTGAAGCTGGTTGAGAGAATGCCAAGAGTGTGCAAAGCTGTCATCAAGGCAAAGGGTGGCTACTTTGAAGAATCTAAAATCAAAAATATATTTTGATTTGTTTAACACTTATTTATTTATTTTTGGGGGTTACTACATGATTCCATATGTGTTATTTCATCGTTTTGATGTCTTCACTATTATTCTACAATGTAAAAAAATAGTAAAAATAAAGAAAAACCCTTGAATGAGTGTCCAAACTTTTGACGCTGCCTGCCCTCCAGGACATCTACAGCACTCTGTGTCACAGGAAGGACAAGAAGATCATCAAGGACCTCAGCCATCTTGGTCCCGGCTACCATCTAGAAGACTAAGGCAGTACAGGTGCATCAAAGCTGGGACCGAGAGACTGTTAAACAGCTTCTATCTCCAGACCATCAGACTGTTGAACAGCTTCTATCTCCAGACCATCAGACTGTTGAACAGCTTCTATCTCCAGGCCATCAGACTGTTGAACAGCTTCTATCTCCGGGATCCTTCGGGGGCGAGGGAGAAACCGAGGACAAACGAGGGTGGTCGAGAACAGACCTTCTCTCCCTCCTGCGTTCCCGTAGCCGCCCATCAATCTTTATGGTCAGGGCTATGAGGGAGTCGAGGTCCATGGGTAGCTCCCGAGCTGCGAGCTCGTCTTTAATCCCCTCCGATATTCCATGAAGGAAGGTGTCGAATAGGAACTCCGGATTCCAGGCACTCTCGGCGGCCAACGTGCCAAAGTCTACCGCGTAGTCAGCCACACTACGGGAATCCTGACGTAGTTGAAGTAGCTTCCGAGCCGCCTGCCTCCCGGACATCGGAGAATCGAACACCTTTCGTACCTCCGCCATGAAAGCCTCCAGATTAAGGCACACGGCGGTTTGTCGCTCCCACACCGCCGTAGTCCAGGCGAGCGCTCTCTCAGACGAGGGCTGCAGCTCGAAGCACTGGGAGAGAAATGACCGGCAGGTTCCAGGGTGTGACACACATCTCCTCTATGCCATTGTTATTGTCCATTGTATGGGCATTTTTACCATTGATTATTGTTGTTACGGATTGTCCCGTTGACAATATTGATTACTATTATTATTTAAATTATGTTAATAGTGTAAATGAATCACTTAATACGCTTTGGCAATATGTAAATTGTTACATCATGCCAATAAAGCAATTTGAATTTAATTGAAATGTAGAGAGAGAGAGAGAGAGAGAGATGAGGAGGAGAGAGAAAAGAAGGAGAGCGAGAGAGCGAGAGAGAGAGCTAGAGAGAGAGCGAGAGAGCTAGAAATCGAGAGAACGAGAGAGAGAGCGAGAGAGATGAGGGGGTAGTGGAAACACCCCTGGTGTTAAGAATTCACCTGCAAAAAAACTCCCTCCGCCTCCGCTTTCTCATCTGCATTCTCTCATCTGTATTCAGTGTCTCTCCTCTCTCCCTCCCTCCCTCCCTCCCTCCCTCTCTCTCTCTCTCTCTCCCCCTCCCTCCCTCCCTCCCTCCCTCCCTCTCTCGTGATCTGCCTCTTCCCAATCTCCTGTCATTCTGCAATGCTCTACCTGCACCAAAGCACTGCACTGTCCATCAGAACCCTGCACACACACAAACATACACACACACACACACACACACACACACACACACACACACACACACACACACACACACACCCCTTCACTTCCGGCTCCCACTCCCTCTCACACACAGACACTACTTCACTGCAGAAACGACACATTCTCCACTACAGCACTGAATCACAGCATATTCATAATCAAGACTGTATTGTACCACAACTAAATCCATGTATAATCACAATATTAATGCTAAAATGTGTGTTAACGTTTGTCAAGTGATATTAAGACAATAATAACTGCAATCTATTGATATTTTGTGTAATAGATAAGAAGCTTCATTAATCAATCTCTCTCTCTCTCTCTCTCTCTCTCTCTCTCTCTCTCTCTCTCTCTCTCTCTCTCTCTCTCTCTCTCTCTCTCTCTCTCTCTCCGTGCTTCCCAAGAAGAAGGAAAAGTTGAAGAAGAAGAATGTATTTGACTAGTGGTGCTGAAACTAAGAAGAAGAGCCCCCTTTATATGCTGTATGCTGACATTTACAATGATGCCAAATACCTACTGAATACCATTTGGTAGACAACTAGCTAATTCTTCTAAGTAAGTCCCAGAGAGTAGCCATCTGCAGTATTTCTCTGGAAATAAATACCAGCTGACACAGGACTGGACTTTATAAATAAAGCATTGCCTCAATTAAAGTGTCTTCTACTGTGTCTGCATGTACAGTTGATACGTTAGGTTACAGAGTTCACGGTCTACATGTACAGTTCATACGTTAGGTTACAGAGTTCACGGTCTACATGTACAGTTCATACGTTAGGTTACAGAGTTCACGGTCTACATGTACAGTTCATACGTTAGGTTACAGAGTTCACGGTCTACATGTACAGTTCATACGTTAGGTTACAGAGTTCACGGTCTACATGTCCAGTTGATACGTTAGGTTACAGAGTTCACGGTCTACATGTCCAGTTGATACGTTAGGTTACAGAGTTCACGGTCTACATGTCCAGTTGATACGTTAGGTTACAGAGTTCACGGTCTACATGTCCAGTTGATACGTTAGGTTACAGAGTTCACGGTCTACATGTCCAGTTGATACGTTAGGTTACAGAGTTCACGGTCTACATGTCCAGTTGATACGTTAGGTTACAGAGTTCACGGTCTACATGTCCAGTTGATACGTTAGGTTACAGAGTTCACGGTCTACATGTCCAGTTGATACGTTAGGTTACAGAGTTCACGGTCTACATGTCCAGTTGATACGTTAGGTTACAGAGTTCACTGTCTACATGATGTCCAGTTGATACGTTAGGTTACAGAGTTCACTGTCTACATGTCCAGTTGATACGTTAGGTTACAGAGTTCACTGTCTACATGATGTCCAGTTGATACGTTAGGTTACAGAGTTCACTGTCTACATGATGTCCAGTTGATACGTTAGGTTACAGAGTTCACTGTCTACATGATGTCCAGTTGATACGTTAGGTTACAGAGTTCACTGTCTACATGATGTCCAGTTGATACGTTAGGTTACAGAGTTCACTGTCTACATGATGTCCAGTTGATACGTTAGGTTACAGAGTTCACTGTCTACATGATGTCCAGTTGATACGTTAGGTTACAGAGTTCACTGTCTACATGATGTCCAGTTGATACGTTAGGTTACAGAGTTCACTGTCTACATGATGTCCAGTTGATACGTTAGGTTACAGAGTTCACGGTCTACATGATGTCCAGTTGATACGTTAGGTTACAGAGTTCACTGTCTACATGTACAGTTGATGTGTTAGGTTACAGAGTTCACTGTCTACATGATGTCCAGTTGATACGTTAGGTTACAGAGTTCACGGTCTACATGATGTCCAGTTGATACGTTAGGTTACAGAGTTCACGGTCTACATGTACAGTTGATGTGTTAGGTTACAGAGTTCACTGTCTACATGATGTCCAGTTGATACGTTAGGTTACAGAGTTCACGGTCTACATGATGTCCAGTTGATACGTTAGGTTACAGAGTTCACGGTCTACATGATGTCCAGTTGATACGTTAGGTTACAGAGTTCACGGTCTACATGTCCAGTTGATACGTTAGGTTACAGAGTTCACGGTCTACATGTCCAGTTGATACGTTAGGTTACAGAGTTCACTGTCTACATGTCCAGTTGATACGTTAGGTTACAGAGTTCACTGTCTACATGTCCAGTTGATACGTTAGGTTACAGAGTTCACTGTCTACATGTCCAGTTGATACGTTAGGTTACAGAGTTCACTGTCTACATGTCCAGTTGATACGTTAGGTTACAGAGTTCACTGTCTACATGTCCAGTTGATACGTTAGGTTACAGAGTTCACTGTCTACATGTCCAGTTGATACGTTAGGTTACAGAGTTCACTGTCTACATGTCCAGTTGATACGTTAGGTTACAGAGTTCACTGTCTACATGATGTACAGTTCATACGTTAGTTTACAGAGTTCACTGTCTACATGATGTACAGTTGATACGTTAGGTTACAGAGTTCACTGTCTACATGATGTACAGTTGATACTTTTTATTTTTTTTATTTCACCTTTATTTAACCAGGTAAGCCAGTTGAGAACAGGTTCTCATTTACAACTGCGACCTGGCCAAGATAAAGCAAAGTAGTGCAATAAAAACAACAGAGTTACATATGGGGTAAAAAAAAACATAAAGTCAGAAATACAACAGAAAATATATATACAGTGTGTGCAAATGTAGCAAGTTATGGAGGTAAGGCAATAAATAGGCTATAGTGCAGAATAATTACAATAGTATTAACACTGGAATGCTAGATGTGCAAGAGATTATGTGCAAATAGAGATACTGGGGTGCAAAAGAGCAAAATAAATAACAATATAGGGATGAGGTAGTTGGGTGGGCTAATTACAGATGGGCTGTGTACAGGTGCAGTGATCGGTAAGGTGCTCTGACAACTGATGCTTAAAGTTATTGAGGGAGATAAGAGTCTCCAGCTTCAGAGATTTTTGCAATTCGTTCCAGTCATTGGCAGCAGAGAACTGGAAGGAATGGCGGCCAAAGGAGGTGTTGGCTTTGGGAATGACCAGTGAGATATACCTGCTGGAGCGCAGACTACGGGTGGGTGCTGCTATGGTGACCAATGAGCTAAGATAAGGCGGGGATTTACCTAGCAGTGATTTATAGATGGCCTGGAGCCAGTGGGTTTGACGACGAACATGTAGTGAGGACCAGCCAACAAGAGCGTACAGGTCACAGTGGTGGGTAGTATATGGGGCTTTGGTGACAAAACGGATGGCACTGTGATAGACTACATCCAATTTGCTGAGTAGAGTGTTGGAGGCTATTTTGTAAATTACATCGCCGAAGTCAAGGATCGGTAGGATAGTCAGTTTTACGAGGGCATGTTTGGCAGCATGAGTGAAGGAGGCTTTATTGCGAAATAGGAAGCCGATTCTAGATTTAACTTTGGATTGGAGATTCTTTATGTGAGTCTGGAAGTTGAGTTTACAGTCTAACCAGACACCTAGGTATTTGTAGTTGTCCACATACTCTAGGTCAGACCCGTCGAGAGTGGTGATTCTAGTCGGGTGGGCGGGTGCCAGCAGCGTTCGATTGAAAAGCATGCATTTAGTTTTACTAGTGTTTAAGAGCAGTTGGAGGCTACTGAAGGATTGTTGTATGGCATTGAAGCTCGTTTGGAGGTTTGTTAACACAGTGTCCAATGAAGGGCCAGATGTATACAAAATGGTGTCGTCTGCGTAGAGGTGGATTTGAGAGTCACCAGCAGCAAGAGCGACATCATTGATATACACGGAGAAAAGTGTCGGCCCAAGAATTGAACCCTGTGGCACCCCCATAGAGACTGCCATAGGTCCAGACAACAGGCCCTCCGATTTGACACACTGAACTCTATCTGATACGTTAGGTTACAGAGTTCACGGTCTACAGTAACCTATTAGTAATTAATGCTCTCCAACCACATGTAGGCCTAGGGTACAGTAAATAATGTGAGCTCACACACAGGCCTTAGACGTTAAACATCAAACTCCCGTTTGTTATAGACCGCCCTCTGCTCCTGCCTGGGCTCTGATTGGTCCTTACACCTCCTCAGGTCTGTTATAAATCAAATTAAATCAAATGTTATTGGTCACATACACTTATTTAGCAGATGTTATTGCGGTTGTAGCGAAATGCTTGTAGACCACCCTCTGCTGACCACCCTACAACATAGCTTTATCAACATCCAGCATGGTCCCTCCCTGAACACTGTGCTGACCACCCTACAACATAGCTTTATCAACATCCAGCATGGTCCCTCCCTGAACACTGTGCTGACCACCCTACAACATAGCTTTAACAACATCCAGCATGGCCCCTCCCTGAACACTGTGCTGACCACCCTACAACATAGCTTTATCAACATCCAGCATGGCCCCTCCCTGAACACTGTGCTGACCACCCTACAACATAGCTTTATCAACATCCAGCATGGCCCCTCCCTGAACACTGTGCTGACCACCCTACAACATAGCTTTAACAACATCCAGCATGGCCCCTCCCTGAACACTGTGCTGACCACCCTACAACATAGCTTTATCAACATCCAGCATGGCCCCTCCCTGAACACTGTGCTGACCACCCTACAACATAGCTTTAACAACATCCAGCATGGCCCCTCCCTGAACACTGTGCTGACCACCCTACAACATAGCTTTAACAACATCCAACATGTCTTCTCTGACCTTCACCTACTCCTCAATAACTAAACAAACAGAATGTATGCTCTTCAACAGGAACCTGTCTCAACCTGCCTGCCACCCCTAATATTCTTGCCCTGAATGGCTCAGAGCTAGAGTATGTCGACACCTATAAATATCTTGGTATATGGCTGGACTGATCACTCTCATTCCATACCCACATCACCCACCTTCAGTCTAAAGTTAAATCCAGAATTGGTTTCTTGTACCACAACAAAGCTTCCTTCACCCACTCTGCCAAGTAGCACACCCTTGTAAAAAGGAGCGTCCTGCCGATCCTGGACTAAGGAGGATGTCGTTTACAGGGTTGACCCCAAAACCTCCCTCAATAAAGTAGACATCATTTACCACACTGCCATCCACTTTGTTACCAGTTCAACACTCCCCTTCAACACTCATCACTGTGACCTTTACCCCCTGGTCAACTGTCCCTCGTTACGTACACAACGCCAGATTCACTGCTACCAATTGATTTACAAGTCCGTCATAGGCAAGTCCCCCCTCTACCTCATCAGCTCCAACACCAATAGCAACCTGCACTCTGGTAGATGTATCACACGGGTCATTCCAAAGGCATTTATGTGTGTGTGTGTGTGTGTGTGTGTGTCATGTGTGTGTAAGATTGTAAGGCGCTGGCCCTTTAATTCCGTAGTGAATCGGTGTTGCTAGGGAAATGAGGATGTTTACTCAACTGTCAAATAGAGCAGACTGCTGCTATGGTTCCAACGCCTCATCTCTCCCCACGTGCTGTCTCTCTTTTACCTTTTCTCTTTCTTCTTCCTGTCCCTGTCTTTCGCTCTTCTTTCCCTCTCTCGATTTCTCTTTCCCATACTCTTTTCACTGTTTATTTTCCTCCCTTTCTCTCGTTTTCCCTCTCTCACAATCTCTCTATACCTCCCTCCCTTTCCCTCTCTCGATTTCTCTTTCCCATACTCTAAGAAAGAAAGAGTGGGAGATAAAATGATAGAGAGACGGAGAGGGGGGCAAACAACCAGAGGAGGCTGGTGGGAGGAGCTATAGGAGAACAGGCTCATTTGTGATTGGTTGGAATGGAATAAATGGAATGGTGGCGCAGTGGTCTAAGGCATCGCAGTGCTAACTGTGCCACTAGAGATCCTGGTTTGAATCCAGGTTCTGTCGCAGCCGGCCGCGATCGGGAGACTCATGGGCGGCGCACAATTGGCCCAGCGTCGTCCAGGGTAGGGGAGGGAATGGCCGGCAGGGATGTAGCTCAGTTGATAGAGCATGGCGTTTGCAACGCCAGGGTTGTGGGTTCGATTCCCACGGGGGGCCAGTATATAAAAAAATAATAATAATATGTATTCACTAACTGTAAGTCGCTCTGGATAAGAGTGTCTGCTAAATGACGTAAATGTAAAAACATCAAACATATAGAAACCACATGTTTGACTCTGCTCCATTCCAGCCATTACAATGTGGTCCTCTGTAGCTCAGCTGGTAGAGCACGGCGCTTGTAACGCCAAGGTAGTGGGTTCAATCCCCGGGACAACCCATACACAAAAAAATGTATGCACGCATGACTGTAAGTCGCTTTGGATAAAAGCGTCTGTTAAATGGCATATTATATTATATTATTATTACAATGAGCCCGTCCTCCTATAGCTCCTCCCACCAGCCTCCTCTGCAAACAACACACACACACACACTGCTAGCTATCAATTTGGTTGGACCCAAATAAATATTCAAATTTAAGTTCCTGTAGTTTGTGTGATTGTCTTTGGTCCAGAGATTGCAATGGGAGAAGAGGATGCTGGAAGCTGCAGTGGGTTTGAGCATTGCCAGCCAGGGCTTTGAGACTCACTCAATCATATCCAATCGATACTGTCACCTGCTGGTCAATGTCTGTAACTGCATATTAAAGATGGTGTTCTGCGCACACACTCGCTCACTCTGGCTTTACAGAGCCATTAAAGCAGTGTGTGCGTGTGTTGTTTTGTCATTGTTGTATCCCCATATTTACTCCCTGTCTTTTCCTGTGCCATCCTTAACACACCGCATGACTCATTGAATGATTCACAGGCTCCTTTCCTTCTCTCCATTCACACATCTTTGTATTATCCCCCTGGGCAGAGAGATAGAAAAGAGAGAGAGAGAGAGAGAGAGAGAGAGAGAGAGAGAGAGAGAGAGAGAGAGAGAGAGAGAGAGAGAGAGAGAGAGAGAGAGATGAACTTGTCCCCTAAGTAAGCTTATCCTGGGGCTCTGTTCACAAACACAAACAGACCCCACACAGCCCCAGGACAACAACAACAACAACAACAACAACACAATTAGACCCAACCAAATCATGAGAAAACAAAAAGAGAATTACTTGACACATTGGAAAGAACAAACAAAAAAACAGAGCAAACTAGAATGCTATTTGGCCCTAAACAGAGAGTACACAGTGGCAGAATACCTGACCACTGTGACTGACCCAAATTTAAGGAAAGCTTTGACTATGTACAGACTCAGTGAGCATAGCCTTGCTATTGAGAAAGGCCGCCGTAGAAACTGAGCTGCACTTCCTAACCTCCTGCCAAATGTATGACCATATTAGAGACACATATTTCCCTCAGATTACAGCGATCAACAAAGAATTCGAAAACAAACCCAATTTTGATAAACTCCCTTATCTACTGGGTGAAAAACCACAGTGTGCCATCACAGCTGCAAGATTTGTGACCTGTTGCCACAAGAAAAGGGCAACCAGTGAAGAACAAACACCATTGTAAATACAACCCATATTTATGTTTATTTATTTTCCCATTTGTACTTTAACTATTTGCACATTGTTACAACACTGTATATATACATAATATGACATTTGAAATGTCTTTATTCTTTTGAAACTTCTGAGTGTAATGTTTACTGTTAATATTTATTGTTTATTTCACTTTTGTTTACTATCTACTTCACTTGCTTTGGCAATGTTAACACATGTTTCCCATGCCAATAAAGCCCTTAAATTGAATTGAATTGAATTGAGAGAGAGAGAGAGAGAGAGAGAGAGAGAGAGAGAGGGGGAGGGAGGGAGGGAGGGAGGGAGGGAGGGAGGGAGGGAGGGAGGGAGGGAGGGAGGGAGGGAGGGAGGGAGGGAGGGAGGGAGGGAGGGAGGGAGGGAGGGAGGGAGGGAGGGACGGACGGACAGACAGACAGACAGACAGACAGACAGACAGACAGACAGACAGACAGACAGACAGACAGACAGACAGACAGACAGACAGACAGACAGACAGACAGACAGACAGAGAGAGAGAGAGAGAGAGAGAGAGAGAGAGAGAGAGAGAGAGAGAGAGAGAGAGAGAGAGAGAGAGAGAGAGAGAGAGGGGTGAGTAACAGAGGGATAACAAGAGAATGGGGGAAGTTAAAGAGATGAAGATAAAGGAGGAGAAAACAAGGAAGACAGTGCTGAGAAAAGAGAGAAAGAGATGAGAAGAGAAGAGAGCAATGAAAAATAAAGATATACAGTGGAAGCAACATAAAACTGCAGAGTGACAGTATGTGGGAGAGATAGAAAAAAACATTTTAAAAATGCATGATGTAAAAAGAGCCTTATTATGGAGAATGAGAAAATATGACATCAATTTTACTAAAACAGAGGCACATAGGGCTTATTTTACATAATTAAAAACTACTCGCTTTTCAGTATCTAACAACCATTCTACTTTGGCAAGAAGCTGACAAGTTTCCCACTTGACTTCACCAAAGCCATCAGCATCGGGTTCTATCTATGGTGTAATGGTTAGCACTCTGGACTCTGCATTTTCTGCATTAGCATTTTCCAATCTGAGAGTAAATAGAGACTAATATATTGATAAAAGTCAACTTGCCCAGAGAGAGCTTTACACGGTTATCAAAACGTCACGCCAGGGTAACGCCTACATGAAACACAGACCTTATTTTAAGTGTTTCTAAAATCCCCAATGGGAAAAATGAATGGTGGAAAAATTATTGGAACCATTTCCCTGTTTGACCGCTAGGTTTTATGGGTATTATGACACCTCCACTGTGGGGCTCTATATGGCCCACCAGTGGCTTTGAAGCCTCTTTTGGCAAATACACTATATATACAACATTTGTGGATTCGGCTATTTCAGCCACACCCGTTGCTGACAGGTGTATAAAATCGAGCACACAGCCATGCAATCTCCATAGACGAACATTAGCAATAGAATAGCCTTACTGGCGAGCTCAGTGACTTCCAACGTGGCACCGTCATAGGATGCCACATTTCCAACAAGTCAGTTCGACAAATTCATGCCCTGCTAGAGCTGCCCCCGGTCAACTGTAAGTGCTGTTATTGTGAAGTGGAAACGTCCAGGAGCAACAACAGCTCAGCCTCTAAGTGGTAGGTCACACAAGCTCACAGAACGGGACCGCCGCCGAGTGCTGAATCGTCTGTCCTCGGATGCAACACTCACTACCGAGTTCCAAACTGCCTCTGGAAGCAAAGTCAGCACAATAACTGTTAGGTCGGGATCTTCATGAAATGGGTTTCCATGGCCGAGCAGCCGCACACAAGGCTAAGATTATAAATGCAAAAGTTATTACATTATTAGGAGAATTACTTTATTGTACATAATGTAGGCTATTGTAAAACTAACATAATGTATGATATTGTAAAACTAACATAATGTACGACATTGTAAAACTAACATAATGTATGATATTGTAAAACGAACATAATGTAGCCTTTATTGACAGTTATTAAATGATCAGTTGCTACAGACCTGCCTGATTATTGCCCAAGATGATGGATATACTGACAAGATACTCGTCTCTCCGCCTTAACAATGGGAGTCGTTGTCCACGAAGCGGCTGTCTAGCTCCCGCATATCCTTTCTTTGGCTTGGTGGATACATCTCATTATTGTTATCTATTTTTGTAATATTCGATGAAGGTGGTTGACGTCAACCGCCGGTATTGAATGGAGAGAGACGCTATGCTACTAGCCTCATCCCATGAATATCCATAGTCATTTCGAGAAAACGCCAGATATAAAGTGTTTTTTCTCAAAGTTGCCAGGATGTCACCTGTACTACTTATATCAGTACACTCGTAACAACTTAAGCATTACGAAACTTATATTCGATCAAATAGTTGTCATATGCTGAGGCAGTGAAGAAAGTAGAAGAAGATGGGGGGGGGGGGGGGGGGGGGGGGAGTAGTAGAGGAGAGGAATGGTGTGAGTAGTAGATCTGTACCAGTACAGAGAGATAAACCAAGAAGTTATATATGTTTCAGTAAGATTGTATTTTTGGCATTTATAGCAATGGTTATCAACTGTACTGCAGGGATGGAACGTAAGTCGCAGAAAATAGAGGTTGTGGTGGCAGCTGCAGAGAGGTATTTGGGTGTGCGAGACTTGACATCAGAAGAGTTACAGGGTGTGATAAATGGTGGTGTCCCATAATTTCAGCCTGTTGGCCTGAAGTAGGAATAAATAGATTTAAATAGTGGAGTATGGTAGTCATTATATATATATTTTTTTAATTTAAAATTGTGAGTGTGGTAGGGTATTTTTTATATATTTTTAAGCAAAGTATAAGGGGGTTACACTCCAGTGTAGTAGGTGGCATAATGCAACAATTATTGGATGCCAACCGCCGTTTAACCTCATCGAAGAAGTAGTATTCGATCAAATAAACCTTACGTAGCAAAAAAGCCATTCCATTTTTGGTTGACCAAATTCGACACTCATTGTGTTGTCCTAACAAAAACTCCTTGCTTGGTGGGCGAAACAACGCCACCTGCTGGACGGAGACATATGTTCCGCCGAGTTGGGCCTCTCTGTTGTTGCTTAGTCTGACTAGGTATGTGGCCCCCGCCCCCTAACTACAGTAGGCTATTTAGCCTATTTATCGCACAAGAAGTAGAACTAAAGTAAACGTTTATAGTTTTTTTTAACGGGGGGATTATTTCATTCCAATATTTTCAAAAATCGTTTAAAAAGATTGCAGTCAGATCACTTTTGACAATGGCCTGATTTGTTTGGTAGGTTAGTACTAGTTGGTGGTGTTCTAGTTGACTTTGTAGCCCTACCTAGCTACTATGACATGTTTCCCATCTTAACTAAACATTTGAATGAATGTTTAGCCAAACTCACAACACAATTCACTTCATTTGTAAACCAAACGCTATGTGACTGTTCAAGCTTGGCTACCCAGAAATGACACAGGTGTTTTTCTAAACGCGTCGCTCTGTGGGCGGTTGTTCGACAGAGACGAAGATGGCGGACGAACTAGACCGAGTACGGATTTCAGCTGCGGAGCTTCGAGCTGAAGCGTCGAGTTTTGCCAACCACCACGGCGATTGTCACAGAGGTGAGAGTGATCACCGAAAGTTATCGTTATACCATCAAAGAGAACCCACGAAAAACGAGCAAATCCAAAGTATAACGGAAACTAAGTAGTCAGCTTGCTAGCTAACGTTAGCTAGCTGACGTAACGGCAGCTAGGACGCATCATGTGGTCTTTTGTTTTCTAACGCCCCCTGAACAATATCACTCACTCACCCCCACTCTCGCAACCGGGGTCTAAGTTGGAAATGCACATATCATCAACCTAGACTGAGGTTCCCACGGTCTCCACAGCACTCCTGCTTGGTTGGGGCTATTGTCCATGCAGTCATTGTCTGCTTGCTAGTTAGCAAGATAGCTACGTTAGTATTAGCAGACTAGCTAGCTTCTAGTTTTTCCAAAGACAAAAGTAGTATGTGGCTTTTCTTTACATGCCACAGTAAGCTAACGTTAGCTAGATACAAGTCAACGAAGGCGGCAAAAATGTATAGTTGAACTAGCACCGTGTTTGTTAGCTAGCTCACTGACACAAGTTGAGTAACGGCAACGCTAGGAATAAGTTTTGTTTAGCGTCATTTTATTTTTTTAGCTAACCTATGCTAGCAAACTAAATCACTATGGCAACCGCACCTGTAGCTTACGCCACACTAACTAGCTAGCCACACACAGAGAGAGATACAGTAGCTAACTCATCTTTCCTAAATTATCATTGATGACTCCTCTCCGGTCCTGGGGAACTTCTAGGTTCAGTCTCAGAGTCTGGGCCATAATTAGCTGAACAGGTGTGTTTGAGTAGGGCTGGAACTAAAGCCTGCTCACCTACCCAGTAGCTTTCCAGGATCTAAATTGGAGACTCCCTATTGGACTGACTGATCTGATGATGTCAACCCGTTTCACACTGAACCCAACACACTTATCCTCCTTACGCTTGGTATACACTACACCACGTCTAAAATCTTAACAACTTGGATGTGCTCACATATCCAGATTTCCTTGCCCCAAATATTTCATTCCGTCCAACCTCAACCCCAGAATGTGGGCGCTCACATTACACAATGATTCCCTAGTTGATCCTGGCCTGCATTTCTTGGTTGTAGTAGGAAAGAAATGCTGACGCAAACAGTGAGCTACTTTATTAGTGTGCACATTATTATGTGCAGAAAGACCAAAAGAGACAGAGACACAGAATATTGACTTAATATATAAAATAAGCATAATTGCATAATTATCTTTTTGATTTCTGTCATGGTAGGACGGCTATGTAATTTTGGTGAAGATCGTTTTGCATGGCCCGGTGCCCCAGGTGGGTGGAGATTTTACTTAAGAACCAATGGAATGGTCCTTTAGTGAACTCTCCCATTGAAAAGGCAGTGGTGTTCTCTCCACAGCTCCACCAATCTGTCTCCCATCCCCTCGGTCCTGTTGCGTGTCGTTGCTTTCCTCTTCATCTTCCTTGTATTGGTCTCGCATGCTGAGTGCTCATTGGCTATTGGCAGCAGTCCTTGACCAATGGCGTCATAGCACTGCTCATACTACAACATGCACAACCAAAATGTCAGACATCCGACAGGGGTCTGGAGAACGGAACAGCCATCATCGGTGCGCCCTTGACCCGCTCAAACTACGCCAGTCCAACGTACTGACCCTAGCCCAAGTTCATAGGATTTCAACCCGATCATGAAACAATTTCTGGGACGGCAAAAAACGTGGTGAATTCGTGGCAAAAAATCGTGTGTAGTGTATGCCCAGCATTAGCTATCATACCCTAGCTACAAGTTACATCCAGGCCCTGGGGCAGCTGTGTCATGTCATGTCCATTGTTTTGGTTGAAACACGGGGTATAGGTGCACTGCATTGTGACTGTTCTCCCTGCTATCTCTTTCTCTCTTACCTCCTGCTCTCACCTTTGGTATTTTGATATTTTATTAGGATCCCCATTAGCTGTTGTGAAAGCAGCAGCTACTCTTCCTGGGGTCCACACAAAACATGAAACATGACGTAATACAGAACATTAATAGACAAGAACAGCTCAAGGACAGAACTACATATATATATTTTTTAAAGGCACACGTTGTGCCGTGAGGTGTTGCTTTATCTGTTTTTTGAAACCAGGTTTGCTGTTTATTTGAGCAATATGAGATGGAACGGAGTTCCATGCAATAATCGCTCTATGTAATACTGTACGCTTTCTTGAATTTGTTCTGGATTTGGGGACTGTGAAAAAAACCCTGGTGGCATGTCTGCTGGGGTAAGTGTGTGTGTCAGAGCTGTGTGTAAGTTGACTATGCAAACAATTTGGGATTTCCAACACATTCATGTTAGTAATATAAAAAGAAAGAGTGATGCAGTCAGTCTCTCCTCAACTCTTAGCCAAGAGAGACTGGCATGCATAGTATTTATATCAGCCCTCTGATTACAATGAAGAGCAAGACGTGCCGCTCTGTTCTGGGGAAGCTGCAGCTTAACTAGGTCTTTCCTTGCAGCACTTGACCACACGACTGGACAATAATCAACATTAGACAAAACTAGAGTCTGCAGAACTTGCTTTTTGGAGTGTGGTGTCAAAAAAGCAGGGCATCTCTTTATACGGACAGACTTCTCCCCATCTTTACAACCATTGAATCTATATGTTTTGACCATGATAGTTTACAATCTAAGGTAACGCCAAGTAATTTAGTCTCCTCAACTTGTTCAACAGCCACACCATTCATTACCAGATTCAGCTGAGGTCTAGAACTTAGGGAATGATTTGTACCAAATCCAATGCTCTTAGTTTTAGAGATGTTCAGGACCAGTTTATTAGTGGCCACTCATTCCAAAACAGACTGCAACTCTTTGTTAAGGGTTTCGGTGACTTCATTAGCTGTGGTTGCTGATGTGTATATGGTTGAATCATCAGCATACATGGACACACATGCTTTGTTTAATGCCAGTGGCAAGTCATTGGTAAAAATAGAAAAGAGTAAAGGGCCTGGAGAGCTGCCCTGTGGTACACCACACTTTACATGTTTGACATTAGAGAAGCTTCCATTAAAGAAAACAGAGTTCTATTCGATAGATGGCTCTGAATCTATGATATGGCAGAGGTTGAAAGCCATAACACATACATTTTTTCACCAACAGGTTATGGTCAATAATATCAATGGCTGCACTGAAATCTAACAGTACAGCTCCCACAATCTTCTTATTATCAATTTCTTTCAAACAATCATCAGTCCTTTGTGTCAGTGCAGTACATGTTGAGTGCCCTTCCCTATAAGCATGTTGAAAGTCTGTTGTTGATTTGTTTACAGAGAAATAGCATTGTATTTGGTCAAACACAATTTTTTCCAACAGAGCTGGCAGCAAGCTTATAGGTCTGCTGTTAGGACCAGTAAAGGCCGCTTTACCATTCTTGGGTAGCGGAATTAATTTGGCTTCCCTCCAGGCCTGAGGACAAAGACTTTCCTCTAGGCTCAGATTAAAGATATGACAGATAGGAGTGGCTATAGAGTCAGCTACCATCCTCAGTAGCTTTCCATCTAAGTTGTTAAACTTTCTCCTGCTGTGTGTTACTCAGAGGAGACTGAGAACAAACTAAACGTACACGACTGAGCGAGAAGGAGTGGAAACGAGAGAGAAGGGGCTCTGACCTTCAGAACTGATTGTGTCTCTGTTGAAAAGTCAGTCATCACTACTAATATCTCCCTTCCTCCTCTTTCTCCCTCTCCCAACTCTTTCTCTCCCCTCTCGTACCCCTCTCCCTGTCACAGAGGAGCGAGGAGAGGAGGGACGTGGCCAACGCCAGCAGCGTCACCATGGCAACGACCCCTCAAAACGCCCTGACCTGCAGCGCTACACGCCCGGGGCTGGCCACGGCAACCGTCGCCATGACAGCGAGGACGGCGGCTTAGTCACTTCCCCTGGTCACCCTGGAGACCGGTTAGCCATGGCCTCTGACCCCGAGGAGGAGCTGGTGATGTCACCGCCACAGAAGGTGGAGGAAGAAGGACAGAAGATGGCCGCCTCTGAGACGGTTTCAACTGAACTTGGATGTATAGATAGAGGGATGGGGAAAGGAGGAGGAGGTGATGGTGGAGGAGGAGGAGGAGGTGGTGGTGGTGATGGTGGAGGAGGAGGAGGTTTTACTTCAAACCGGGGTGGATGCTCTCAAGCACCTGCACAACAGAGGACTCAAAGAGGTGACCACCACACCACCATAGCAGACAACAACAACAACAGTAGCTGTGCAAAGGGACCGTCAGGCTCAGGTAGCCGACCACAGAACTCCAGACATAGGGATGGAGGGAGAGAGAAGCACCAGAGGGATGGAGGGAGAGAGAAGCACCAGAGGGGGAGAGACCCAGACCTCTCTGAGCCAGCAGGGGGTTCCCCTGGCTCTCCCAAGGCCACCAGGAAGACCCGTAAACCGGACCGGGAGATTTACCAGCCGGGGGGTCGGAGGAGCACCACCACCCAGGGGAAGGAGGCAGAAGCGGGAAGAGAGACCGATAAACCTGCCCCTACCCATGGTCCCCCTGGTCCTGTCAGAGAGGAAACCCAAGCCAGGAGAGAACCTGCCGTATGGAGAGAGACTGGAGGAGAGCAAGAGGTGAAAGGGAGGGAGGAGACAGGGAAAGGTGGCAGAGGGGGGGAGGAGACAGGGAAAGGTGGCAGAGGGGTGGAGGAGACAGGGAAAGGTGGCAGAGGGGTGGAGGAGACAGGGAAAGGTGGCAGAGGGGTGGAGGAGACAGGGAAAGGTGGCA
>NW_028165169.1:50000-56491 GCF_964263955.1 Coregonus lavaretus
GGATACCGCCCAAGCCTAGTAGGTGATGGAGTGTGCATATTGGCTACAGCCTCTCATGTCCACACAGATGCTGACAGAGTGAGGCGTCAGAAAATGGAGCCAAACTTTAATGGGACTTTTAATTACATATATAGGCCAAATGGCAGTCATGTTTGACAAATATAATGTAGGATCATTAACACGAACGTCTGAAGGCTTGATTCTGTCGACATACTCAAAGCACGGTTCGTTCAGAGAAAGCCCAGTGCCTGTTGTACGCTGCAAGATCACCCACCTTGCAATCTGAGTGGAGGCATTCAGCATTTTGAAACTATACTGAACAAAAATATAAACGCAACCGTTTTAAAGATTTTACTGAGTTACAGTTCATAGAAGGAAATCAGTAAATTTAAATAAATAAATTAGGCCCTAATCTATGGATTTCACATGACTGATTTCACATGGCTGGGCAGGGGCGTTTTATATTTTTGTTCAGTTTAGCCATACACTTAATTGTTTTAAACCTGGATGTTTTGTCATTTTATGAGGCATGTCTAACCTTGTTTCAAAGTAGCCTGACCAAATCCGACTGTAGAAATGTTGAAGGAATTATTTTATAAACACTTCCTCATATGCCATTGAAACCAGCATTTATCTCATGTTCTAACAACTTTCTTTCATTGTCCAGTAGCCAAAGGCACAATAGTCATATTAGCAACCTTTGCTAGCTGTTGCATCTTTAGATCTCCACTCTTTCAAAACAGATATTTTCATCTCGGTCACATGAAACCGCTCACATGAGCGGTGCGCATTTGAGAATGGTGTTTTCCCGCTAATTGCATTTTGGATCATTTGCGCGTATAGCCTACTGCCGTATGTGCATTGCTGCGCTTATAATGTGAAGAAATAATAGTTTATCAAAATGTTAAGCTAAACGTTCAGATCTGTTGCATCAGCCTCATTGGTTTTTTAAATGTTCAATGGTCCTGGTCCCACAACTGTACATCATCTATTGTCCCACAACTGTCCCAGAGTCTGTTTAGAATATGTATTTTTCGCACAGAACAACAAGCTGACCAATAAAATAGGTAAACGTTTCTACTATGGGGGATAGTAGATTGACATAGGCTAGTGTTTTTTGCTGTTCGTTAATTGTCTTGTTGGCTGAGGAAAAGTAAATGGGGACAATTATTCAAACATCTTCAAAGTGCGCCTCGGAATTCGATAAGAAGGACGCAGATATCTCAAGAATTGATATCTGAGAGAGACATGTGAGTCAGAGGCGCTTCGGAGCGCGGTGATTGGCAGCCGGGAGAAGAGAATTATAATTAGATATTGGGGGGGCTTACAGCCACACGAAGGGGTTTGGCTGTCGATTCCGCCGTGAAATTCAAGGCCTGGTACACACGCAGACATACACACACACCACGTACAGACACGCACACACCGTGTTCAACTTCATGCAACTATTTTGATGCGTTTCTTGATGGAGCTAATCATTTTGGTGCACTGTGTTTGTTTCCCAGGGGGCGGTATTCTTTGATGCGCTGCTGCAGAAGCTTCAGACGGTGTTTCAGTTTAAACTGGATGATTACATGGACGGCATGGCCATCAGAGCACGTCCACTACGCAAGACGGTAACAACACTACTTGTGTGTGTGTTCAGACTGTGTGTATAGGGCCCTTTTAAAATCAGTTGAGTCTTTTCCCAAATTCAGTTTTTCGCACAATCACACTTTTTAAAATAGAAAAACAGTGAAAATGGATGTTCTAAGTTCACAACAATGCTTACACTACATCAGGAGGCCACTTTTGAGGTCAGGAAAAATCTTAACACATTTTTATTTTTGGGTGTAGTTACCCTTTAATTCAAGCGCAAACCTAACAAGAGGCTGTTGTTGTTTAGTGTGTTTTTTGTTGCGCACGTGACGGTAGAGTTTGGAAAACAAATACCCAGTGGATTGATGAAAATAATCATGATATCATTCTGCCGGGTAAGCATAGGATCCTCTGTAGTTAACATTCAATTGAGAAGGTTTTTGGGAAAGCCTTTCCATCTACCAGAAGACTGCTTTCATTAGCATCATCGCTAACGGCTACACAAAGTGGTTGACGCGTGCAAAAAAAATAAAATAAAATGGTCGGACAACCAGAGATTTCAGTTGTCTGAATGGACAAGTTAAAAATATCACTATCAAACAATTACTCAGATCAGAATTGGATCAGGCAGCGCACGGCAGGGCAGTGCATGGTTGACATTCTGAGTAAATTGACTATATTCCTTCGCTATAGCCTATTCCAATAAATATGTTCTGTTTACACAAAGCAAGAGAACAATGTAGGCGGAGCTAAGAGTCTCTCTCTCAAATGTCTGATGATCTGGGCCAATAGCCGGACACTCCGGTGTCTTAGTGTTCTAGAAGCCCACATCTTCTGTTTTCTCTCCATTTGATATGAATATGACTCGGCCATTTTAGGCCACTGCTCCATTTCTCCTGCCGTACTATTTCATGATCAAACAATGAATTCATCTTAACGGAGTTCTAGGCTATCTCAGAAAGTTTGAATTTTTTTTTTTTTTTTGAATAAACCCCAAAACATGAGGCATAAGGTAATAATGAAAATATAGAAGAAACATTAGCAAGATTTAAAAATCAAATGAAAAATGTTGAACAAACCTTACAGTTGAGCAAAGCATTATAAGACCGAAATGATGCATGATGCATGCGTGCGAGGTCGGGGGGAAAAATTCCCTCTGCCGTTGCGAACCAAACAACCAAAAGCCTAATCCTACTGAAACTATGTTCATAAAGTGTTTTAATGTCCTAAAGTTGCAGCTTTTAAATGGGAATAATTATGAAAGTGCTATTCTCAATCACAGATGTATTTTTTTGAAGGACAAATATTTTAGGCCACAAGAAGTGAAATTGAGCAAAACGATACCAAAATGGAGAAATCTAATGAGGAGTCAAAGGAAACGGAGGCTACAGCGGAGGAAAGAAATGATGCGTAGTCGGCCTAGGTCTATTTCCATGTTATTCTAGCAATGTGCAACCCTACCTACAACTCACGTAGGCCTGACGAGAGAGGAAGATCCATTTTTATAATGATCCAGTTCTGACAAACAGCAGCTCTGAAGCCCAATGATTTTACAACCCATCACAAGAGCACAGCGAGGCTTGTTGACACACAGATAGCCAGATAGGCCTAGGATGCTACTCAGCGCCAACAGAGTGGAGTAGGTTATTACAAAAGATGACGTCACGATTCCTCTCGTCCCTCCTGTAGCAGATTATACATTGTTTTGCCTGCACTACAGATGGCTATATTGGTCTGCTAATATAGGACTAGTAAATGCCCAGTGCACTACTTTTGTGAAAAAACTAAACTTTTCTTATTTTTTATTATGAATATATTTTTTAGTTCAGATTATTCAGTGTGTGCTGCAGCACCCTCATCATCCCTACTTCCCATGGCTCTGCCCTTTTGGCCGATGGTGTTAGACCTTTTTGGGGGGGGGGGGGGGGGTGATGGGGGGGACAAGTGACTTCAGCTTTCGGAAAAGTAAAAAATCTGTACTTCTACCTTAGAATACATTTTTTGCATTTTGTTGAATTCCGTTTTAATGTCTGGATTCTGTGATTCCATCCACGTTCTCCACATGTCAGATTTTCTAGGGTCCTACAGTGGGGGGGGGGGGAGGGGAGTATTTAGTCAGCCACCAATTGTGCAAGTTCTCCCACTTAAAAAGATGAGAGAGGCCTGTAATTTTCATCACGTCAACTATGACAGACAATTTGAGAGAAAAAAGATCCAGAAAATCACATTGTAGGATTTTTAATGAATTTATTTGCAAATTATGGTGGAAAATAAGTATTTGGTCACCTACAAACAAGCAAGATTTCTGGCTCTCACAGACCTGTAACTTCTTCTTTAAGAGGCTCCTCTGTCCTCCACTCGTTACCTGTATTAATGGCACCTGTTTGAACTTGTTATCAGTATAAAAGACACCTGTCCACAACCTCAAACAGTCACACTCCAAACTCCACTATGGCCAAGACCAAAGAGCTGTCAAAGGACACCAGAAACAAAATTGTAGACCTGCACCAGGCTGGGAAGACTGAATCTGCAATAGGTAAGCAGCTTGGTTTGAAGAAATCAACTGTGGGAGCAATTATTAGGAAATGGAAGACATACTGATAATCTCCCTCGATCTGGGGTTCCACGCAAGATCTCACCCCGTGGGGTCAAAATGATCACAAGAACGGTGAGCAAAAATCCCAGAACCACACGGGGGGACCTAGTGAATGACCTGCAGAGAGCTGGGACCAAAGTAACAAAGCCTACCATCAGTAACACACTACGCCGCCAGGGACTCAAATCCTGCAGTGCCAGACGTGTCCCCCTGCTTAAGCCAGGCCCGTCTGAAGTTTGCTAGTGTGCATTTGGATGATCCAGAAGAGGATTGGGAGAATGTCATATGGTCAGATGAAACCAAAATAGAACCTTTTGGTAAAAACTCAACTTGTCGTGTTTGGAGGACAAAGAATGCTGAGTTGCATCCAAAGAACACCATACCTACTGTGAAGCATGGGGGTGGAAACATCATGCTTTGGGGCTGTTTTTCTGCAAAGGGACCAGGATGACTGATCCGTGTAAAGGAAAGAATGAATGGGGCCATGTATCGTGAGATTTTGAGTGAAAACTTCCTTCCATCAGCAAGGGCATTGAAGATGAAACGTGGCTGGGTCTTTCAGCATGACAATGATCTCAAACACACCGCCCGGGCAACGAAGGAGTGGCTTCGTAAGAAGCATTTCAAGGTCCTGGAGTGGCCTAGCCAGTCTCCAGATCTCAAATCTTTGGAGGGAGTTGAAAGTCTGTGTTGCCCAGCGACAGCCCCAAAACATCACTGCTCTAGAGGAGATCTGCATGGAGGAATGGGCCAAAATACCAGCAACAGTGTGTGAAAACCTTGTGAAGACTTACAGAAAACGTTTGACCTGTGTCATTGCCAACAAAGGGTATATATCAAAGTATTGAGAAACTTTTGTTATTGACCAAATACTTATTTTCCACCATAATTTGCAAATAAATTCATAAAAAATCCTACAATGTGATTTTCAGGATTTTTTTTCTCTCATTTTGTCTGTCATAGTTGACGTGTATCTATTAGGGGTGTAACGATTCGTTTTAACAACGATTCGATTTGTATCACGATTCGTGGTTGTCGATACGATTCAAGGACGATATTGGTTCATTTAGAACGATACGATCCGAAACGATTCAGTGACTTGAAATCGATTCAGTAACCTTTTAGCCAAAAATTCAACCAGTGTGACTGAAATAAATACCTGGATACTGGACAGTGCAGGTGAAGTTTCCTAGATTCCTGTTTCTTGTAAGGACCGCAATGGTGGCTTGATAATTTCTCGCTCGTCGGCTTCTCCTCTGTCGTCCGCCATGCTATGTTTTGTTGTCTTTGCGCCTTTGCGCTGCTGTTGGCGCGATGACGTCACGGATAGGCAGACTGAATCGAGTAATGTTTAAAGCCTTTATCATTAAAAGTGCTAAGAAAAAACATCCATATAAAGTCTGACGTGCTTAAATCCAATGGGTTATTTCCTAGTATCGATACAATCGATTTATTACATTTTAAAACGATGTTAGATCGATATATGTTGTCCAAAAGGCCAACTCGCCGAGCACAGATCGATGTAGTTGGATCATAGGAATATAAATCGATACATCGATGTAGTAGATGGATCGTTACACCCCTAGTATCTATGATGAAAATTACAGGCCTCTCTCATCTTTTTAAGTGGGAGAACTTGCACAATTGGTGGCTGACTAAATACTTTTTTTCCCCCACTGTATGTGTATTTAATGGTATATAATGTGTGTTGGTCCAGGTGAAGTATGCTCTGATCAGCGCCCAGCGGTGTTTGATCTGTCAGGGGGACATCGCCCGTTACCGGGGAGCAGGCGAGCGACTCGGCTAACTACGGCAAGGCCCGCAGGTATTGTACCTTGGCTACCAGGGAAAATGTGTTTGTCCGTGTTCCTGTCCATTGACAAATCGTAATGGGAGAAACTGGTGTTGTTAAAATGTTGTAAAGATGTTTATGAAATAATACTCCTTCAGGAGATGAACGTTTTCGACTCCGACACAGAGTAATAATGTGCTCTTCCTCTTCCTATTTAGCTGGTACCTAAAGGCCCTGCAGATTGCTCCTAAGAACGGACGACCTTACAACCAGCTGGCCCTGCTGGCTGTCTACACGGTGAGAGAGAGAGGGAGGGAGGGATGGAGGAATGAAGAGATAAAGGGAGAGGGAGAGAACTCTACATTTGTGTGGCAAAGCCAAGATTCTGAGAGAGAAAACTGACCGACACAAGAAATATCACATATTTTTCTCCATCTCACCCTCTCCTCTCTCTCTCTCTCTCTCTCTCTCTCTCTCTCTCTCTCTCTCTCTCACCCCCTCTCTCTCTCTCTCTCACCCCTCTCT